>NC_048597.1:65229185-65456685 GCF_003668045.3 Cricetulus griseus | reverse complement strand
ATTGTTAAGAATTAATCACAGGGCTCGATCACTTACTTTGTAGCCACATGTTTGCTGCCAGCTAGGGTACAGTATGAATAAGACGTACCTAGCTAGATATAAACATTTGGCTTAAAATACAGTGATATGGGGTAAAGGTCAATGATGCCAAGGGAGTGGAAAAGGAGAAGAGAAACTAAAATAAATAAATGTTATTGATTCTTGGAAAATGATTAAAGAAAAATGATTTGAGACTGCTCATGCTTGAATGCATTAGAACTTAAAGATGGTCTGAGATAGTTGGGGCCATCAGTTTGAAAGACATCTGGTGGTCAGAATCTTTATTTCTTTTTGCCAACTTTACACATCCTTCCTGTGGCACAAGAACCTCACTAGAGCTGGACTCCGGCAGGTGTGGTCCTGCTGTCAGCATTAGCAGCACCTGTCAGCATTAGCAGTTCCTCAGAATGTCTTTAGCAAGACCCCCAAGTAGTTCCTGTGCACACGAAAGCTTGGCAAATATGGAGGAGAATGTTGAGTAGCTGGCTAGGTGAACTGCACATTGCATTCACCTTGGGAATTAGGCATGGCGTCAGTACATCCAGGTCATTGGAGCTGGAGGGTTAGGCCCACCACACATAAATGAAAGGCCCCTCCTGTGATTTGGCTGCAATAAGGGCTGAGGACCACCCTTCAAAGCCAGCCTTTCAGAACGGTCCCTTGATTAGTGGCCTAGTGTACTTCTTGGCTGTCAGTTTTCCCTGGATGACTATGCTTATCATGTCTATTTAATGCAGAGTCAAACTTTTGGTCTTCCTTTCGACAGAACTAAATCGAGTCCACAAATAGCGAAGGCCTGGACACACCCAACCAGAGCCAAGCAGAAAACCATCATTGTAGACAGGGCTGGGAGGGGACGTAAGCATCAGCGGTCTAGGCTATAGCTCAGAGTCAAAGGCAGAAGGGTGCTCTGGAGCAGCTTCCAGACTCCACTTGCCGCTCTTAGAAGGGGTCACATGTTCTGGTTCCTGATTCTGGACAAATCTCAGCACAGAACACTCTTTTCCCACTAGATACATCCTGAACCTGACCAGAACCAGGGATTATTGGAGTGGTGGCTAATGTGGACTGAGGAACCCAGGTTAGGAAATCCTGCCTCAGAGCAGGGCTCTCTAGGTGAGTCTGGTGGTACGCTCTGGCCTGCGCAGCGCTCCCCGACCCACAGAACCTCAGTGTGGACACAGAGGCAGCGTTCTGCCCCTCAGTCTCTTAGACCTTTCCTGATCTCTCTGCTCTCTCCTATCCACTACAAAGAACAGCAGAAGCCGGGGTTACCGATCTGCAGGGCTGTGGGGACGGCCAAGTGTGAAGGAACTTCTAGCTGGGGCTGATTATAAAATGAATTTCAGCTTTCAAACACAGAATGAGTATTATTGACGTAAGAAGTTGATGTTAGAAAAAAAACTACTTCGAAGTCTTAAAGCAATGGGTGAAGTCCATCTTTCACTCTTGCTAATGAAGTTGGAAACCTGACAAACGCCCCCCTCTGTGCGCTGCCTGTGGCCTTTCCTCTCCATCCCTCTGCCTCCTGTTTTTTTCAACAGGGCTCCTCCCTCCCTTTCTTCTTTCCTGACTCTTTCTTCTCCCTTGGGTGTCTTGTCCCCACCATTCTCTCTTCTCCTTGTCACACACCACCTTATTTTGTGTGTGGGGGGGGAGGAGTCAATTTAATATGCAGAAAGTAGTTAGTTTGAAAGTGACTAATTGAATTAGTTACACAGATTATCTCAATTTACTTGCTGAAACAGAGCAAGAGTGTATAGAAGAGTCCAGTTCAGCCACTCTGTTCTACTTCCTTCATTACCAAACACAGTAAGCAGGTACATCATGGGGGCTGATGTAGCCAGCAGCTGTGCTTTCAACATTTTACCTTCAAGTAACTCACTTATGTCTTACTCTGTCTTTATTCTCTCCCTCTTATGTCCTATGTCTTTTGTGTGCTGCCCTTTTGTCTTTCTCTGTCATTCTCTGTTTATCCCCGTCTCCTTTTTCTTTCTCGGTCCTGTCCTGTGCCTTCTGTCCGGTCCTGGACTGGCCAGGATGTGACTAGAAATCTGCTTCTGTATCCAAGACCTGAACTAAGTTCTCAAGTTCACAGCCAAGGCCCTTTAAAACTCACTTTCCCTGATTTGCAGGGTTTTGGGAGGTGGTGGTGGTGGTAGTGGTGGGGGGATGGGTAAGTGTTCAGGTTCTCTCTGATCTGGCAGCTCTGGCATGTCCCACCTCTGTGCCACATGTATGTGCCATGGGTCACAATCCATGTCTAACCGTCCGACAGGAAACTGAACAGAATTCAAGAAGTGCTCCACAGCTCAAGGAATTAGCCCAGGAGCGTGCTTGTCTTGGTTCTAGCTGAAGGTTCTCTCTTCTGCTCTTCTACACTGTCTTTCTGGGGCAGTTATTCTCAATAAAGAACTGGCCAGTTTTCAAGGGAAGGTTGGTCCTTAGTTTTCACCCTGTCCCCAGCCCTGGGTCTTCACCCCTTCACCCTCTCCTTACCTAAAAGGCTACCCCCACAGAAGGGTTGCCCATTCAGGTGTGACAGCATGGCAATCCATGGAGTGGTACCCTTCTGGGATGGGCGTCCATTGAAGATCCTGGAGATGTGCTTCCGGGAGAACTTGGGGAGACCACACACTGTAGTCAAAGGAGGCAAGGAGGGTCACATTCTATACTCCACCTTACCCATTAGGGTTACCCATTGTCATTGTGTTAGGAACAGCTGTTACTACCAGATCACCCAATACCCATCGGCCCTTATAACTGTTATTGTTGAGGTTTTGTTTCTGTATGCACCTGTGTGTGTGTGTGTGTGTGTGTGTGTGTGTGCGCGCGCGCACACACACACATGCTCGCACATGCTCGCATTTACTTGCTCCATTCATGGTCTAAGTAGCCTGAGAGTGACTGGCCTCAACTCTGGTTTCAGGAATAGGAATGTGACTCATCAAAGGTCTAGATCCTGGGCCATAGCAATATCTTTAAAATGAGATGTGTCCTTGGTCAGCCTGTTAACATTTGAGCTGAAGATCTTACTAAACATTAGAATAAGAATAAGTTTTCCTCTTTTGTGATGGTTGAGCTGTTGTTTGCAGGGCCAGATCTGCCAGCTTTGGTCTTGTGGAGAACATGCTGGGGACAGGAGAGCAGTGCTGCCAATCATCAAGGAAAGCAGAATGGAAAGATGAGGGCTGAGGTGGGTGCCGCATCCCAGTGCTGAACTCTGACAAGGAACCATATTGAAGCATTTGAGAATGACCTTTCAGTTATATGAACCAGAAGATTTCCCCTCTTCCTTTCTTTTTCCCTCCTCCTCCTCTTGATGTTGGCTTCTGTGACTCTGAAAGTCGCTAACGAAGAAGCTTCATGCTCCATCATCAGGGGCCTTGTCCCCAGAAAGCCTTCCAGAGCCTGTTGCACACTCCCACAGTGAAGGTCTTTCTCCTCTATTCCCTTTTCCCATGCCTTCCTTGAAGTGGATTCACAGACAAACCCACGGCTGAATGTCCTTATATGTCATCTTTGTGTCCCTATTATCATACACCTCAAGAAGTCAGAGCCTGCTGGGTAATGGTGGTGCACACCTTTAATTCCAGCACTTGGGAGGCAGGAGGTAGCCTGATGTCTGCAAGTTTGAGAACAGCCTCGTCTACAAAGTGAGTTTCAGGACAGCCAGGACTGTCACACAGAGAAACTCTGTTTCAAAAACAAGGTCTAGAGAAAATATCTGATTTGCTGAAAGTTATTCTATTGGAATGGCAAGAATATAATTCTAGATCACTGACACCAACTCTGGGCTTGTTCCACTCCAGCTAGCATCGTTAACTCTCAACAATGTGGTTTCCAGGGCCCACAAAGCTCTGTGGATCCAGGAAGCCATGCACCACTTTCAAGGCAAAGACTGGGCTGAATCACAAACAAATATGCTACATCCTTGAACAGAACCTTATCATCTTCCAGTGTTGCTGACTGTCTCACCCAACATCCTACCCCATTCCCAGCAGACACTCAGGGCCCTTCTGCAGTTTTCATTTTTCCTTCTTTTACAAAACATGAAACATGGTCAAGTCAAGTCTCTCTCTCTCTCTCTCTCTCTCTCTCTCTCTCTCTCTCTCTCTCTCTCTCTCACACACACACACACACACACACACACACAAACACACACTAAATGAATAAATAAATAATAACTTTCCTTACTTCATTTTGTTCTAGTCCCTCTTTCTCTTCCCTTGCAATGAAGCCTCTCCCCAGAGGACAGAACACGCTCTATGGTCCTGGTTTTAGATTAAGGTGCTATTTACAGATCACACTTGGAAATAAGGCAGTCATTGGAATAGTCAATAGACTACACTCAGGTAGGTGGCTTTGGGCCCTAACGGGAGCTTCAACAGTGATATTTACATATATGAGAGAACACTGGTTTTGAAATTTTGTCCGAAGTTTTCTTCATTCTTACAACCTTTCCTTGCCCCGTGGCTCCCCAACCATGGAAGCTGGCCATCCTTTTAAGTAAAGGATAGATAGACTTCAATTTTAAAGAACAAAGCAGAAATCAAGGGAGAGGAAGAAAGACTTTTGTTTGAAGTTAGGCACTGTGGTAAGAATAAAAGATTTATGTGTTTGAAGAAAGCAAAGCATGGGAACTGAGCATAACTTTTACTGGATACCACGGAGAGGGGGTGATGCTACTGCAGCTTCCTGCCTCTCAGGGGAGAGTTGAAAGCCTTTCTCAGGCACAGGAAAAGCTGGAGGGAAGGAGGGGATGCAAGGAGGGAGAGGGTGGGTAGAAGGAGATGAGATGGTAGGCAGTTCAAACACAGGCAGCTTGCACCCTGACAGTCCCTCAGAAAGGACAATGGCAGCTTGGAACTAACCTCAATGAATGTCCACCCCAGTGACCTTTTCCAAGACCCTCAGTCCACACTGGATCGGCGACTACTTTACCACTCTCCACTGTCTCTCCTTAGCTACAGAAGCACATTTTTTCTTGCCTTTAGTCCTCTGTCTTGGGGTTCTCTTTTGTGCCCTTGTCTTCCTTCCGTTTTCTGAATTTTTCCACCGGACAATACCTTCTCTCTCCAGGCCTTATCTTACCTGTTGCTGTTAAGTATCTTTCTTTCAGTGCTTTCTCTCCTGAAGTCCCTGATTCTGGAGTAGTATTGTACATTTCCAGCTGTGTTGCTTGAGAATACTTCAAACCTAGCAAAGCTGAGTCCTCGCCCTCTTCTTTCATAAGCCGTCCTCCCTCCCTTGGTAATTCTGGACTTCTTTTGATGTCGGAACTGACCAAATACTTATCCCCTCCCTTTCTTTCACTTCTATATCTTATCAGTTACTAAGCTGGTGCAAAGTTACCATTCCACATCACAGCGTGCTGCAAATAATCCATATGTCACAATACAAAGTCAGCGTAGCTAGTGGAAAATACAAATCAGAAATACCACCAAATTCAAGTCATGAAGTCTTTGAAAGCAGCAGTGTAAAGTTTTCAAAGGCTAATTTAGGATTGTTTTCATTCTCAACAGCATATAAAGCATGACACACACCCAAAAGTATGAAACATATCCCAAATGAAGGCAAACCATGTGTATGTCCCTCGAAGAAGCATCACTCTCACAGCGCGGTGTCTCAGGAGATGCCTATGGTGGGGGCTCCACATATCTCACCAAGATAACTTTCAATAGCCCAAGCCTTCCCTGACACTTGCCCTAGCATGCTAGCTGTACTCAGGCCCTGTTGAATTCAGAGAATTCAGAGAATCTCTGATTAGAAAACAGTGTGAGCCAGGGCTTTTAAGACTGTCAGTGTTCACTGGTTTGTTTTCAGCTTAAGCCTGCTGTCCTGTTTTTCCAGTCTTGTCCACTGTGTCCTTCTCTCTCCTCCCCTTGAGTCTTTGCAGCCTCTACTAAGCCATTCTGAGCCCCTGTAGTTATACAGCCAAACTGTCTTTTAATCATGTCTCCATGATACTTAAATCTCATTGCTTTGGTGACAGTTAGCTCCCTTTGCTTGTGTTAATGTCTATCCACACATGGCCCTGTCTTGTCTGCCAGTGTGAGCTCTTTGAAGTCCTGGGTGCAATTGTAAGCAGTTAAATGAGGGGGGTTACAGCTTTACTTCTGAGAAAGAAGTATGTCAATAACCAATAAATAATCCCTTCTCCTCACTGCCTCATCTTCGATGATGCTCAGATGCCAGCAGCTGTGCCTACGAAGGAGGTGGGAGCTTAATGAAAGCTGACTTCTTTTTAAAAGATCAAAAAATGAATGAACACACTTCACAGCAAGCTCTCAAGCCAAGGGTATTGGTTATCCACAGATTTATTGCCACCATAAACCCCTGACAAAAGAAACAGAGTGCAGAAGCCCCTTAGAGAGTAGCAAAGCCTGTGGTATTAAATATATAAAATATAGTATCCTTTACATGCGCCATTCATAGATATAGGAGTGTGATTCGATTGGCCTTTCCCAGTTCTCTCCACATCCCTCTCCAGGCCTTTCCAGCTGTCTTCGTCTGATGGAGACTTCTGGGATTGTGAACTTGAGGGAAGGAGAGAATTCAACCTTGAGAGTGAGGGATGCTGTTAGCAATCAGGTAGGTGGCCATTGAGAGTGCTGGACAGACCCTAAGGGATCTTCTGCCTCCACCCTACAGATGAGGATGAAGCTCTGAGGAGAAAATGATGTCAAGGGTCACCTGGAAACCGAAGGCAGAGCTAGAGACAGAACCCAGGACTCGGGCCTCTCCATCTCTTTCCAACAAGTGAGCCTTTGCTTCCCTGGCCTTGGTCTCTGGACCACCAAGGAGTGGATGGCCTGAAGAATGCTACTTGGCAGATTATCCGCTGAGCTCAGGCTCCAGGGTCGAGTGCAGTATTGGAGTGATTCATCATGTCTTGAGTCCATATTTACTTCTGTTTTCCTGCTAAGAAGCGATGGGGCACAGTCTTCTCTTTCTCCAAATAGTTGCCAGGTCTCCATACATGTATCAGGGGACAGGAAGTCTACAGATGAAACATTCCAGGGCTGGAAGGTTGTTTTGTGTTTGTGTGGAGTGGCAGGTGTTAACACCTTATGGTCCCAGCCAGTATTTGAGTGGCACATGGGCCCAATGTATTCCGAGTGGACAGCAGACGTTTAAGAGGCTTGGGAGACCTGCTGCTATTCTCCTCCGTCAGTCGTCACAACCCTCACAGTAGTCTCTCAGCCCTTTGAAAACTCTAACTGAGAGCACAAAGCATGAGACTTGCACTGCAGGAAAGCTTCAGGAGAAACTCTGAGAATGGAAGTACTCCAAGGCTCTGCTCTTGCTCCCCTGAACCTGAACGGTTCTTTCCTACATGATGAACTAGGCTTCTGGCAGGCCCGGACCAGAGCTGGGCAAATACACAGATACAGACTCTAGGTGAAGGAATCCTGTCCTAGTGATCAGTCCAATCATTCTCACATCAATACTGAAAAGTGATTAGGAGTGATTGACACTTAGGATTTTAAGCCTTCTGGAGTAGCTTCCCCTGCACTGCTGGAGAGGCAAGGCTAAGAGAGAGAGGAAGAGGCTTGGTCAAACAAAGCTTTGGACTGAGTTTTCTCGCCTAGAGATTTTCCCTGCACCACACTAACCCCAGTCTTGGAGGATGGGGGTGCTATCTCAGCAGGATGAGTACCCAGCTAGGTCAGTGCATTGTGGTTTATTTGGTCTGGTAACATGGAGTATGCTGTTGGCAGTGTGTAGTGTAACCTCGCTTGATCTGGGGCAGGGGAGGCAGGCCCCGAGGAAGGAAAGGCATTCACCGTTCCACCTGGAGCTCCCCAAAACCCCTTGGGGCGTTCATCTCCTCCCAGACCCAGTCCACATAGTTGGAGACCTTTGTGTAGACTCCATATACTTGCTTGCTGCCACATTCTTCAGGTCCGCCCCAGGACACCAGGCCTTGGGCTACCCAGTGCTGGCTCAACTCATCGAAGATGATAAAGGCTCCGCCACTATCCCCAAGGCATGTATCCTTGCCACCCTCATAGTAACCAGCACAGAACATGTTCTCTGTGACACTGTAGTTGCCTGAACGAGACTCATAGCTGGCTTTGCATTCAGCCTGGGACACCACAGGTAGCTTGACGTACTGCAGAACATCAGACAAGGTCCGCGTGCCACTGCTGATGATCTCATCTACTGTCACATTGGGATTAGAGATGCCCCAGCCAGCCACCAGCCCCAACACATGAGGGGCTGGACCTTCAGGCTCAGGTCTGGGTAGACAGATGGGCATGACGTGGGCTCCCAAGGGCACTGGCTCCTGCAGCTGGACCAGAGCTATGTCATGGTTGTAGTTCTGGATGTTGAAGTCTGGATGGAGCACCACTCGGGCAGCAGAGCTGTTCACAGCTCCTGATTTGTCCCGCACATCATGTAGACCCAAGTAGACGGTGACATGTTCCTTTGAGACGGGTATGACTGTGTTGTCTCTACGCTGGGAGCGCAGCACGTGGGCTGCTGTGAGTATCCAGGATTCAGAGAGCAGGGCCCCACTCCCAAACCATTTGTCATTTGGTATCCTTGATGTGTCTTCCACCACGATCAGGGCCTGCCATGGGAAGAGGCCAAGCTCGGCGTTCCTGCCTCCAATAATCCTCTTCACCAGGTTGGGCAGGGGACGGGAGGGCTGCCCACACACTGTAAGGAGGAGGAAGTGGAAACAAAAGATGGGGACAGAGTCAACCATGTGAAAAGAACCAAGAGAAATTCATATTCACCCACTGTGGATTATGCCACCACGGAGCCCTCACTTGCCTGAGTCCTGCAAGCTTGGGAGGGCTCAGCTATGATTCAGTCACATCTAAATTTCTGAGTTGGCCCATGTCTAGCTTGGACCACTATAACAAGGGCCAGGCCTGTATCAGATCACTTTATGTTTTGGCCTATCCAAACTGAACCACTTCTGGGCTAAACCACTTTTGAACTGGACCATATATAGCCAGGCCATCATTAGCTGAGGACACTTATACCCCTTCTTCTCTTCTAGAAAGGTATTTTATCTCCCAGAAGCCATTTGCACTACAGGTCATCGGAGAACCTCCTGGCATTTTCTCTAGATGTCCACAGAGAAATGGAGAGAGCCTAGACAGTCATCAGATGCCAAGCTTCCAACTCCATAACTCCCCTTCATGACTCCCATGGGACTGTAGGCAAGTTGTGTGACTTTCAGATGCTCAGTTTTCTCATTTGTAGAATGGGTGTGCTGCTAGTGCTTATTTTATAATTTTTTTTTGCAGTATATGGCACAATTACTAAGTTCAGTGAGAATTTTGTAGCTTTCACACCAGACCAGGAGGCACAGGTTCTTGACTTAACTTTTCCACTTTCTGAGTGAACTGAGCTCCAAAATTTAAATTTCTTGGATTCTTTTCTTTGTTTACCGTGTCTACAATTTATACATGAATGCCATTGTCAAACGGTTGAGGTTAACTCAAGTTGACATAGCTATCAAATCAGGTAGTGGGGCCTAAACTAGACTATAAAGATAGATGTTTCATCTGTAACCTATACTGCTTTATTACATATTAAGACCATGGTCATAGGCTTGAATAATTTCTCTGGCCTAAAGGTCTCGCTGATGTTTGTTCATTAAGGCTCAGCATATGTGGGGTAAGAAAAAGGTGGCATAATCCACAAGCAATGATGCATGAACCCTGCCCAGGGTCACCCATCATTGCACCCAGGGGTCCTTTAGTACCTTCAAGAGAGCGGCACCCTGAGCACACACGTGTGTCAACAGACTCCCACAGCCACACTTCTCTGCCTTATAGTGAGCAGAGGCTCTTCAGTAACAAGCCCTCACTGGCTGTGAACAGCCTCATATGGGTGTTTCCCAGGAAGGAATTTTGACGCTGGTGTGGGTGTGCGCTTCCTGTTGCAATGATCAGGCTATCCTCTTTGGCCCTGAGCGCTTCTAACAATCCGTTAGACCAAGGAACATTTGGGTTCTTTTGTGACTTTGGGAGGGTAAACTTTGAACAAGCTAATGCTTTTCGGATGCTCTTCTTCTTAGTGCCAAATGCTTCTTCCACCATCCTGGACCATCTCTTATTCCAAGCCAGATGTAAACAGGCCTTCTAACCCTTTTTGGCCTGGGCTTTGAAGTTGAGGGCCAGTCTCTTATTACAAACAGCAGACAGCAAGGTGACATTTCAAGGCAGGTCTGTGACATGTTCTACATAAAAACTTATCTAGCAGACAAAGGCCATAATCTGGTGAGGGACAAATAGATGACTCAGTCCATGTCACACAGAGCTCATGGCCAGAAACAAATGGTTCCTTTCCCCAACCAAGGTGCAAGTATAATCCCAAGGTCACAGAAGGTCACAACCCAAAGAATGTTAGAGAACAGTTCATTTAGATATGGAGAAAAAAATTTTCAGAAAAGGTTGTTTACTAAGAGTCATTTATATTAAGAAAAGGAGATGCACCCTGTTTGGTGGGACTAGCTTCATTTGCCCTTTACAATGCTTTATTTCTGATGTACCTTTGATTTTTCAAGGGCTTAAATGATGCAACAGGTCATTGGGGGAGTTTACTGAAACAATACCCTCCTCCTCCCCATCCTTCTCATTCATCTTTCTAAGTAGGTGTGTACCACTGCTCAGTGAAACGCAGCAGTTGGTGACAATGACCTCAGATTCCATGATTGGAATCCTCCATGTTGGCTGCTGTTACTCTCCCACCAGTCTTCCCTTGGACAGAGAATGTCCAAAGCTTTGGCGATGCTGAAGCCAGGTTAAAACAAAAAATGAAAATGGTGGGCACAAAAGGAAGTGGGTTCCTTAAAGCAGAAAGGTGATGCTCTGGGATTCTGAATAGCTTTGGATGGAATAAGTTATAACCTATTAAAGAAAGTACGGCACTGCACATGGAGGCAACTGTATTCTGAGTTATCTTGTAGTTTGGCCCCAACTCCAAAGGTCACCATACTCTTCTGAAAGTGACGAATCTTGTTTATAGCCCTCCACCCCAAAAAGGACAGACATTGTGGTGGTGGATGAAGTGGTTTTATCCTTTCTGGCTTACTACCCAGGCTTTCAGAAGAAAAGAATTTGGAAAGTTCTAGTGTGGTCCAATGATCCACTTCGGTTCTGCCAAACTCTGCTTGTTAAAAGAATTTCATGACTCAGTGTATCCGAGCTACTCTTCACAGAGTGAGGCTGATGACCACGGAGAACCATAAAATGTGAGCCATTTCTTGCGCATTCATTTCTGAGGGATGGAATCCCAGCCCCAGATAACAGAATTTCTTACCAGTGACCCCACTGGGAAGCAGCTGCAGCAGGCATGCCCCCAGCCCAGTACGTATTCCCCATCCAGACATCACTTTGTGGCTTTCTAGGGTGGGAACTGATTTTTAGTTTTCTTGGCCACATAATCTTTTAGGAATATGGACACCTGAACCTCCAGCTTGCCAAAGACCCACTACTTGCCCTTTTAAAGTCTTCCCCACTTTGAATCCTCGAATGTGCTTATGGCCAAGACAATTAGAGGTGAGTGGAATTGTTAAGGGTGTGATTGGCAAGGCCTCTTCCTTATACCAGTGTTCACCCCTCCCTTCCTGCATAGGCATGTACCTTTACTTCCCCTCTCTAGGAGGCCCAGTGTATCTGTGACGGAACTGGCTCAAAGTGTTGCTGTGTTCTTTATGTCATGAGGGTTAATCTCAGAAAACTCCCTAACCTATTGTTTTAATGTGTGACCCAATATTTACAAGCCTACTAACTGAACAGCAACAGACTACTAACACTCACCATTCATACAGGGCAATATCTCAATATGCCCAACATTTTCATTCAGTAGAACACGAAGGCCACCAGATGCTAAGCTGATGTCCACGGAAATGTGCATATGGAATCAGGAAAGACAATAACATTTCCATGTTCCTCAGTGCCGTCTTAAGTGCCCATCATTTGCTTGCTATTATTCTTGAATTTTAGAAATTAAAAACGCATAAATCACAGCATTGTATATACTGAAGTTACTTTCTGTGGGTTGTGTTTAGCCCTACAGTGTGTGATCTTGGGCTATTTCTAACTGTTCATGGATGCACCGTGGGTCATGATGCAAAGCTAACAGTCATCTATACTTTTAATGCCAAAGCAGATTCCCAACATCTATATTCATCCTGACCCCTCTTGTTACCTCAAAATCTTTGCACTTTAAAGTGGGGCCAGTAGATGAAACATGGAGGAGGCAGAATCATAACTATTTGTGCACATAACTCTTTGGGGGTTCAAGAGCACATTATAGTTATCTTCTTTGAGGCCTGGTGTATGCCTAAGGACAGAGTGTCCATTTTCTTGATTTCCCTGGCACAACACCAGGTGCACACACAAATTGCTTGCATGAAATACCTAGTGAGGCCGGGTGTTGGTGGCACATGCCTTTAATCCTAGCACTGGGGGTGAGGCAGAGGCAGGCGGATCTCTGTGAGTTTGAGGCATTCCAGAGTAAGTGCCAGGATAGGCTCCAAAGCTATACAGAGAAACGCTGTCTTGAAAAACCAAAAAAAAAAAAAAAAAAAAAGAAAAAAGAAAAAAAGAAAAGAAAGAAATACCTAGTGGGAAAAGACTAGAGTTGAACAGCAAAGAGATAAGAGGGCTTCTGGGTTTCTTAAGCAGGCCAAGTATGGACACTGGTTAATTTGAGAAGAGGTGGGGCTAGACTTTTCTGATCTTTAACTTTCTGATGACATCACTTCAAAACCAAAGCTTTTCCTCCTCAACTTCACATTAACAGGCCTTGCGTGGGAAACTGAGAGAGAGGACTCGGTGGGTGAGGTACCTGGAAGGCAGGTGGGCAGGCTTCTCTTCAGTACTTCGTTTGTCCAGGCCCCATGTGCAGAACACGTATATACACCTTTGTGAGCAAGAAGGAGGGAGTGGAGAAAGAAATTGATTATGTGGAACACCTCAAAATAGAACTGGGTTCTCAGCTGCTCTAATGTAGGTCACTGCAGCTTTTCCAGGGTCTCTATGAGCCAGTCCTCTCTGCAACCCGAAGAAGCTTTCTCTTCAGCTTACTCTCCTCAGAAATAAGCACCACACTCTTCTGCAAGGCTCCATAGGCCCTGACAGTCTAACTCTGCCTACCTGAGAGCAGTCTATGCCTTTCTCTGTACTCCCCGGCCCTGGCAGGTGTCTCCTCATGGGTCACAGAACATTTGTTCACTAAGCTCTGTGCAGCACACATGCCTCTCTCTTCCTTCTTCAAGCTCCTTAATAAGCCATATCTGTGTCCACTGCTCGATTGGGCCGTACAATAAATATCCCCGTGAGCTACATAGCACACTCCCTTAGTTAAATGCGAGCTTTGGAGATGTAGGGGAACTAAGGGACTGTTCTCAGTGATCACATGCAGAAGGCAGACTTTCTTGTCTTTATGAGGGTTGTTTTTCTGCTGGAGACCACAAGTGATTTTGAGGGTCCTCTTGGTTTGAGTCCACAAGGCCTTACTCTCAGGAGAAGTGGGGCACGTTTCTGATTATTTCTCCTTCGATCTCCTCACACACCTTCACTGTGACCAACAGACTGGCTGTGCTATTCCTTTCCCCGGGGGAGGGGGTAGGAGGGGGCAGGGGGAGAATCTTGGCCAGAAACTGTGCAGAGGCCTGGACAGCAACAGCTGTGGCTGTGCTTGGTCTGGGACATGTTGGGTTTCCTGCTGAAACAGGTCAATCTCTTCTCGTCTCAGCCCATCTGTGTAAGACATAAGAGCATGTCTCTGAAGAAAGCCCTACAGGGGTGTGACAACTCTACTGGGTGGCTTTGGTCTGGTCAACCAAAAGAAGAGGAAGAGAACAGTGGGGCCAGCTACAGCAGCCACTTTCTAGAAACCCTGGCTCTACATCAGACACATGAAGGAATTATTTTGGGGAGAGTCCAGACTCCCTTGAGAGGCTCGATTCTTCTCTGAGTTTTGTGGTGTGTGCATCTTTCATGCTCCACAAATAGGCTCTATATTTACAATAATTTTTTCAGAATTTCAAGGGAAGAGGAAAAACACCTTGGCTTTGGTCTTGGGACTATCTAAGTGGATCTGTCACCTTGAGCATCTGGAGAGCAAGGGTCAAATGATGTGCCTTATGAGACATCACACTTCGGATCACAAGGCTTTGCACATGTCTAGACAGCCACTCCTAGAGCCACTCAGGCCCCAGCCTGAGGTCCTGGAAGTGTGAGGTAAGTTGGTATGGAGGACTTACCTGTGGTATTGTGAAGCATCTTGAAATAGGGCTGCTGGCAGGAGTATCTTATCTCAGATTTGTATGTCGTGAGGTTGTTTCTTGTGGAGAAGGTCACCAGTCCATGTTTCAACCCCGCTGGGACTCCACAGTCTACAACTGAGAGAGAAGAAGTGAGACCCCTTAGCTACCATTTTTTTCTTCCTTTTGCAGCCACCAGGGTGTCTATTTTCCCTAGAAGTGCCAGTTATACACTACACCCAACTCCAGGGAGAAATACTATATTCTATCTGACTGGTACTATCCATATATCTGGCATCTCCACTTTTGGCATCTCTCCATTTACAGTCCTACTCTATGGTCAACTTACCTGCCCTGGGGTCAAACTCAGGGCTGGGGCAGCCCTGATGAGAATTATGGGGACTAAAGTTTATCCCCCCGCCATAGCCTTGTTGACTTCTAGTTTGTTTTGCAATCCTCTCTGCTTCCATTGCCCAGGCATGAAGCCCACAGCTCAATGAGAAAATTCTGGTTGACCTGAATTAAATCTTCCTTTTTTTTCCAGTCCCAACCGCAGGCCGAATAAGAACATTTAATGTGCTCACATTGGAACTTAGTATTAAAATAACAAAGCCAACCAACCAACCAACCAAAAAAAAAACAAAAAAACAGTCCCAATGTTAGTGAGTATACAGCCCCACCCTACTGGCTTCCTGCAGGCAGCTCATCTGTCACACAATGCAGGGTGAGTGGTGTGGATGAACTTCCCATCTCCACCTGCTCATTCTCTCCTCTGATAGTGGTTGGATACTGGGGCTATCTATTATCTTAGTATAGGACATGACCAGAGAGACACCACCTCCTTAGATGGGCTTTAGGACGCCACATTTTAGGTGAGCTGCTAGCATGGATGCTAGCACGGATAGAGTCCAGCATGAGTCAGCCTAGTCAGGCATCTTTTCATGGTTGCCATCAGAGGCTGAGGATCCAATCTATTGGTTTCTTTTCAAGGGCAACCTTTAGAGAATCCTGCTTGTTTTTAAGGAAACCATAATCCTACATATAATAGTCTATGCCAGAGTTGGAGAAACATGAAAATCCACAGTTGAAAAAGAAACGGAGGCAGACCATGTAGAGTTTCCTCTTTATGTCAGAGACAAGCCAAGAGGGAAGACTTGACTGGTCTAAAGTCACCTAGGGAGTTATTATTAGTGTGAGAACTAGCCTTGACCTTGGGTTCGGTGTTTTCCCAGTAAATGGTACTAGCTGTCCCTGAATATCTGCTTTCCAGATAAACAGTAAACATTAGCTGGCCGATGTGGACCTTAGCTGTCAATATTTCCAGAGTTCTGGCAGAATTTCCAAAATTGCATTGACCCACTGGAGAAGAGCCGCTAACCTCTGAGCACCATTCAGACATTTTTTTTTTAACCCTAGTTAAACCTAGTTAAAAACCCATGGTTTTTAACCCTAGGACTTTGCACTCACCTTTAGATTGACTAAAGTTACCTAAGTTACCATTTGTCTGATTTCAGAACTTTCTAGATTAGATAAAAGGGGATGAGGGAAGGAAGTTCATGTGGGTACTTTTTACCCAAAGGGGTCCTTGTCTGAAAGCCCCCTGAACTCATTACTTCCTTTGCATTGATAACCCAGCATGCAGATGCAGTTTGTGGGGTAAGCATGTGAAGGTTAACACCAGGATAATAAGAAATAGAAATTGCTATTTAAAACCCTAAGTAGATATAGATTTACTTTCCTGATGGGACTTGAATCTGGTGTTCTACCTTTAGGAAATCTCTCAGACTGGTGCCTGGGTACTTGTACTACTGCCGACTCCCTGAGCCTTCTAGAAGTTTCCTTAGCTTCAATAATCCTCATGACTCAACTACCCTGTCCCTAATGGAGGAATTGGGTACTTGTTCCTGTGCTTGAGTGGTTGTTGTTAGCAGGAGATATTTTCTCCGTAGAGGGCATGCTTTCACATCGTCCTGGATATGTAACTCTGCCCACAGATAGTGCCATAGAGAGGGGGTGATAAACAGAAAACAGAGGGCCGTGTCCAATTGACTGTAGTCAGTGCAGATGGAACAACCTTCTTCCCAAATACAGAATGACAGGGAGAAAGTGCTGTGTCTTTGAGAGGAGAAAACCTTCCCAAGAGCATGAAGGTTTCTTGCCTGACACAATCGGTGTGCATGTCAGAAACTGTGTCCCTAGCTGACAAATAAGGGTTTCTTCTTGTTCTATTTGCCTCTGTCCTCACTCTGCGAACTTTCCAGAGGGACTTAAGTTCCACAACAGAACTCCTGACTGTCTAAAATTTAGCCTTCGACATGATGATCAAAGCCCTGAGCCTTGGGCGTCCAGAGGCCTAACTTCCTGAGCTGTCAGCGCACACTGATGTTAGCTGCCATCTTTGTGCTAGCTTGTTAGCTATAGGAAAGCAATGTACCCTGTCTTTGTCATTGGCCCCTTCTATACCCTGGAATCAAAATGGTCTTCTCTTCTCCCCTTCCCCAGCCTGCCCTGCTCACCACTCTGTGGTATGAGCTGTGCTAGCCTACATCTTGTCTCTCTGGTCATTTCTTGCTGCCATTTATGTTTCTTTCAACACATCTTTCTTGGCTTAAGCCCTAAACACGATTTTCTGTAGTTCAAGGGCTTCTTAGAGAGCCATACATAAGCATCTGACCCTGGTACTCAGGACCAAGGATTAAGCCCCAGGACTTTCCTGGCCTCATTCTCTTTCCCTCAGCGCACCTATATTCCAATGTCATCAGACTCCCCAGCATTGCCTGTGTCACATCTGATGACTGGACACTTTGTTTCCATGCCACCACAGCTTCTTCCTAAAATGTTTGTAACCCTTCTAACTGGACAGGTCATGTTCTTGTGTCCTTGAAATCATCACTCACATCTCTTAGGTGATATGTACCTTGTGTTGTTTGTTATTACAATTGTTTGAACACATGTCAAATCTTCCTTTTAGTTGTGAGTCCCTCTATCACCTCTGCATAATGATTGTGGATACTTTGTGGGCTGACAAACATTTGCCCGGATGGCATTTGTCTTTAGTGTTTATCCCATTTCCTCCATTAAGGGCATCTGTACCCTAAGACAGCACCTTAGGCTCTGTTCATCATCCATGCTTGCAGGATTCTGCCCTCACTAAGTGACCATCTAACCATGAGATTGGGTGGTCATAGACTAAGATCAGGACCTCTCTGACATGTGTGCTCAGCACACATTGCCTTAGATCGCAGCATGCATGCTGATAGTCTCTGAACTTTTCTTCACCATTATTTATGACCTAGAAATAGCCGTCACCCCAAGCTGAGGACCACTGCCTCCAGATGTGATTGATACTAATTTCTGTAAGGTTTTTAATCAGTGAGGTTTAAGAAACACAAAACTTGTAAGCCCCAGCAGTAAAGAACATTGGATAGTAGAATTTCAGCCCAACAATGTGGATGGGAAATTAACTTTCTGAATGAGAAGACATTCAGACTCTCAAAAATCCACACTCGGTGTTATTATTCATTTTACAAATTCATGGTTGTTAAGACAACAGCACAAGCCAAAAATTTGAAAGTCATTAAGTCGTTGGCATCCTGACCCAGTGAAACTTAAAGTATGGACTTGATCAGTAGCCAGGGTCCATGTTGACCTAGGACACATGATTGTATATTAAATTTGTGTTTCTGGATCCATGACATAGTTTCCTTTGAGACAAGTACAGTTTTTTTTTTTTAATCACCCATTGTCTTTTCATTGCTTTTCGGAGTTAGTTTGAATGGTGAGTAAATCATCAAGAGAGAATCTGTCTCAGGCAGGCAGCACTTTCCACTGCTGAGGCGCTGCTGCCTTCTCTGCATCCATTCTAACCCACACTGAAGTGGGCAATGGTGGGGTGGGGCGGGGCGGGGTATCTCTGGGATTGGGGGTCTCTGTAAGTAATCCACTCTTGGATGTCTGCACTGTGTGGGGCTCCCGTCTTTGTCATTCACTCTGTCACTGGCTCTGACTCGAATTCGTTCTCCAAATCGGTCTTGCTTTCTGTAACCATGGTGAAGTCATAGTAGGATCAGGAGACAAAAAGAAGAAAGCAGAGACAGGGAGAGGGAGAAAGAGAAAGAGAGAAAAGGAAGGAAGAGAAAAGTTAGCAAGCGAAGCAGAAATAGTTCATGCAGGAAATACAGAAATCATTCTACCAGAACATTAAGAATGCAGTTTAGGCACAGCCAGTGTGAAGGACAGTTTGGGATTGCTGAATTTGTATCATTCTGAGAATTTGCATAGTCTTACATCCTGGCTCCTGAGGAAGATAAAATTCTGCCCCTGGCTGGGAGCTTTGCATTCATCTGGCCAAAAACGCTTATTTGACAGATGGCATTCAGAATATAGCGGGACTTGTCACCACAAAGTGGTGGCAGGGCCAGGACAACAGCCCATCGTTTCCACTTCCTGTGGAAACTTTCTGTACATTTTTATCATTTTTTCCTTTTAGAGTATCATGTGGCCTAGGCTGGCCTTGAACTCACTATATAGCTGAAGATGGCCTTACATTACTCATCTTCCTATCTCCACCCTCCATCTCTGGAGTGCTGGAGTTACAAGCATGTTGCTACCAAGCGCGGTATAGTCAATGCTGGGGACTGGATCTGGTGCCTTGTGCATTCTAGGCAAGCACACAATCACCTGAGGTACATTGCCAGTCTCTCTGCTGAGTATGCCTTAGTCACACCTTGCACACTTCGTGTCTGTTTCCAACCCCTTACTCCAACCCCTTACTGTCTCCAACTCCAATCATCCCAATGATTCCACTCATATATCTTACCTGCATGTCTTCTCTGGGACCTAGCAGAGTACAGGGTGCCCACAGATGCTCAAAGATGCTGGGCGTGTGTTAACAAGAGCTGTAACAGTCCTAATCTAGCTTAATGCAAATGAATTGGGCCAACTTTTAAGCATTTAAAGTGGTCACACAAGATGATACTATCTGATATGGCCTTACTCTGTCAACGTGTCCATTATAATAACCCATGTGTTTCACCAGAGAAAAGTATTAATAGCATTTTCTGCTTCCAGAAATATGAAACAGAGATACCAAACCCCTGCCCATCGACTGGGGTGGGCTGGATATAACTAAATGCTTATTGCATTTGAATGTATTTCTGGCTCTCTACAGGCATGGGCATGTGTAGGAACCCAGTTAGTTCTCACCACAATCTTGACCACAGAGGATGAGGCCAAAAGAGTATGAGCAAGTTACCTAGGCCCACCTACTGCTAGAATCTACTGCTAGAATTTAAAGCCATAACTTCCCCACTAAAGAGTCAGGATCCGCCTTAACACCAGACACTTCCACTGAGGAATGACCC
Organism: Cricetulus griseus; assembly: GCF_003668045.3. Lineage (NCBI taxonomy): Eukaryota > Metazoa > Chordata > Mammalia > Rodentia > Cricetidae > Cricetulus > Cricetulus griseus. The sequence goes on along the minus strand of NC_048597.1, from coordinate 65,437,041 downwards.
TTGCTATGCCCTGCAGGGGCCCTAGCTCAAAACCCAGTCACACTGCACACTGGGCCACCTAGTGGAGGAGCATCTGAGGCCCTCAGGCTAGACCAGGCCCTTTCCATCTGAATTCTCTACAGAATTCTGCTTTGCCATCCAGGAAGTGCTGACCTTATTGAAGTCATGCAATGACTGTCTTTGTGCTTCATAGGCCCTGACCACAGTCAATTTCCACATGAAAAAAGAAACAAGCCCACTCTGATTTTAGGTACTGCCTGTGGTTTGCCTCAAGGGAGCCTTCCTGCCAGAATTCCATGGGCACAGAGGGAAGAGAGCTGTCTGAATGCTGGATGGGAGCTATTTAGGAGAAAAGGAAGGGGAAAGAGCCCAAAGGCATGAAATGGGCATCCATGCAGTTGACCATAATGTCTGGACTTCTTCTTACTCTAAGCAAGTCTCAGAGCCCCCTTCCCCCTGACTGCCACTACCCTTTTGCTATACAGCTATATATAGTTGTTAAAAACATGGTCCAAACACTTACATTTGAAATCACATGGGTATGGGAGTAACAGGGTAGTAATTGGAAATCTATATTCTTTTACAAAACTCAAAAGAGAATTTCTGTAGGCTACTCCTCTCTAGATCCATTGGCACATGTTCTAGAATTAAAGAAAAACTCTGTGCTTTACAGTGACAGCAAAAGTACTTGTCCACGCTCACATGGCAAGAACTCTGGGTCACCAGAGGAAATGTCCTCTATTTCATATAAGTCCACTATGCTGGCACCATAGCCCTTTCTACAGGGCCCTAAGTCATCAGCTGACACAGAAGACTTAGAAGGTGAGTGATAGTCATGTGGACATTCAACACTACTCAACAGACTCTTTGCATGGGTGCCAAATTAATTTCTCAAACTAGTAATCCCCCAGCTGGAGCTCGCTTCAGACCTTGAAGTATGCTATTCCTTTTACTGCATTTAGTATCCTGTCTGCAGGTGGACAGAAAATTTTGTGTTTAGAAAGTAAGCCAGGCCATTCAAAAAGTCTCTCTCTCTCTCTCTCTCTCTCTCTCTCTCTCTCTCTCTCTCTCTCTCTCTCTCTCTCTCTGTGTGTGTGTGTGTGTGTGTGTGTGTGTGTGTGGAGGGTTCTGAAATCTTATTTCTGAAATGGGCTCCCATATTCCTTTATGCAGTCTTATATCACAGTGATTGATTTCTGACACCTTTCTCAGAGAGCCCTGGCAAAGCTTTCAGCCCTGCATGGTCATTGCTCTGACCCTGCCAGGAAGAAACGCATCATTGTAGCCAATCCATTTGGTTTTCTTACTTTTACAGGTGGGAATCTTGTTACTCCATGTACCGTCCTTCAGGCATTCAATCTGGAACGTGTCCATTATCTCACTATCCTGAAAAGAAACCCAGAAGGCAATGGGAAGAAGGAGGGGGTGGATTAGTGAACATTTCCTAGCAAAGACAACTCCGACTTCAAACCTGGCTATCTTCAACTGGGAATTCCCCTAGGAGCCCCAAAGGCAAATCTGCCCGTAACAAAGAGACAGCTGCTCATTTGTCACCCACATTTGTACTCTGAGCACAGGCAATTGTCTCTAGAGGAAAAAAAACCCTGTAGTTTTGACTCTAGTTTCAGAGCAATGCTTCTCCAACTAGAGCTAGCAGTCAGCATCACCTCAAGAGGGCTAGCGGAGACAGACTCCTGCTCCCTGCCACAATAATTCCAGTTCAAAACATCTGACCTACCCACAGAGTCATAGTTCTAACAAGCTCCCAGGTGATGCTGCTACTGATCCAGCCCCTTCCTGAGGGCAATTCCTCCAGAGCAGTGGGCTTCTAGCCTGGGTGTACACTGGGCTCACCTGGGGAACCTAAAGATACCAAGCACTGGTTCCATCCCCCAGCCTCGGCACATGGGAACTGTGCTTCCTTACCCCTGCTGTTTTGAAAGGTACGCAGTAGGAATTAGAGGAGTGCCATCTGCCATTCTTAAAACCCCTGCTTCTCTTTCAGCACCAAACCACTCCATCTCTGATGAACTTTGTTCAGGTCCCTAATTATAGAGCCATATGGTCACATATTTAAAAATTCAGGGCAATTCATGCACTGATAAACAACTTTATGCCGCGTCCTTAAGTGAAAGGTGGCTGGAACGCATCATTTTGAATTCCTGGAGTCTTGGGAAACTGCTTAAAGGGATGCTAGGAAATGCTGAGCTGGCAGCGTGGCACCTCATACATAGTAGGGGTCTTTGGGATTTTCTTCAGCCCATTCCCTCTTCCCAGGCAGGGTTCTGCACCTTTAGCACTTTGTAGCCCGTGTCACAGCTGATAAGCACTTGGTCTTTGAAGGAATACAGGGCTTGCAAGGGCTCGATTTTCCCATACGCAGGAGGCTGTAGCTTTGGGCACTCATTTCCTGGCAGGAAGCAAATGAAGAGACATCAGGTGAGAAACAAGGAAAAGATGAGCAAAGGATCAGCAGCTAGGAAGCAAGGCCTGAAGGAGGGCTGGGGAGTCATTTTCTAATGTGGCCTCCCATTTCTTCCTTTGTAAAAGTGAAGGGTCCAGCCAAATAATTTCATTAGCACTCAGAGATTGGAGGAACATTAAAGGCCATTGTCTCACAGCAATAACAGGGAGCTCCCCCCTGAGCCCCGAACTCCAGGGATACACCCGGTTAAATAAAGAAGGGCTTCCTATTCATTTGAAATTGGTGCCCTGGCATTTTTCACTCACTGGCTATTCAGGATGACCACAGTTCTTCCCGGGACACTAAGGGACTGTGTTCAGATGCTTCTGCTTCTCTTCGAGGGTCTGATCCTGACAAGAAGCTCAGTGGGGCCAGCCCTGACACGTTCTCAGGGACAAACCTTTTGTTAACTTTTGGTCACTCCTCTCCCCATGTGGCAATGCAGGCAGAGCCAGGCCTCCTGGTTTTATGAAGATGATTAGTCACTCCCCATTGGGTTCTACTCTTTCCCCCTTGAGTTATTACAGACTTACTGAGTCATAACCCCCTCTGGGCTTGTGTCGGGACTAGCTGCCTTGGGGCACTAGGAATTGGAGCTGCAGGCTGTCCCAGGCCAGGGACCCGAATAGAGACCGATCTCTACAGAGCTCCGGGACCACAAGCTCCAGTGCCAGACTTGGAGACTGCCAGGGTTGGGGAGTCCTCTCAGTTTAAGGAATCTCCATATGAGGGGAAAAGAGAACTGGTGTGTTTTCAGTCTCTCCACCTGATACCCAAGTGTAGCCAATCTTAGAAGCTCACTCTCATGTACTTGGTTCCCAGTTTCTCAAAGTTCCACGTGGACTTTTTCCCTCCTCCCTCAACAACCCGCTTTGTGAGCAGGGTGCACAGTGGCTCAGGGTGACCTGGGAGGGGGAAAGGTTACCTGCTGCCCTGTAGGAGAGCCTCCAGCCTCGGTTCTCTCCTGAGTTGTCGCTGCGGAATAGGATCTGGACACTGTGACTCTGCGTGCTGATTGGCTCTGGGGATGTCTCTCCACAGAAGGGCCCCCATACTTTTGGACCAGCTTTAATCTAAGAAAGGAAAAAAAATGTCATATCTGAGTGGTGCAGAGACCTGCTTTCAGGCAGGTGAGTGCTGGAATTTTCTGGAATCCCCACTGTAAATCCATAGTATACACTCTTGGTTTCTTTTAGACTTATTTACCAAATGGCTTTATATCCATTTTTTGTCATAATTTAGTGACCTGTCTTAGTCAGGATTATTATTGCTGTGATGAAACACCACAACCAAAAATAAACTAGAGAGGAAAATAGTTATTTGGCTTATGCTTCTGTATCACTATTCATCTTTAGAGAAAGTCAGGGCAGGAACTCAAGCAGGGCAGGAACCTGAGGCAGGAGCTGATGCAGAGACCATGGAGGCGTTCTGTTTACAGTCTTGTTCCCATAGCTTGCTCATCCTGCTTTCTTATAGAACCCAGGACCACCAGCCCAGGGATGGCACCACCCATAATGGGCTGCCACTGCCCCCATCAATCACTAATTGAGAAAATGCTCTACAGACTTGCCTACAGCCCAATCTTATTGGAGGCATTTCCTCAGTTGGGGTTCCCTCCTTTCAGATGACTCTATCCCGTGTCAAGTTGACATAAGGTTAGCCAGCACACATTCCATCCCTCCTCTGCTTTACCCCCTGAAACCACTTAAGCCTTTCTCCCACCCAAGCCTTTCTCCTCAGCATCTCCTTCCACCTGCCATCTGCTCTCTTCCCTCCCTGAAAAATCTTACTTCTTACCCTGTTTCCTGGCTTCTAGAGTTACTCCGAATTGATCACACATATCCAAAGACTCTAAGCTAGCATCCACATATGAGAGAGAACGTGTAATGCTTGTCTTTCTAGGATTAGGTTACTTCACTCAATGATTTTTCCCAGTTCCATCTATTACCATTTAATATTTTCATCTTTCTTTATAATAAGCTGAATTGAATTCCATTGTTCATATATACCTCATTTTCATTATCCATTCACCAGGTGATGGGCATCTAAGCTTTTCCTGTGTCCTAACTATTGTGAATAGAGCAGCAGGAAACATGGATAATCAATTATTTCTACAGTAGGATATAGAATCTTTTGAACAGATACAAATGAGTAATGTAGCTGGTTCATATAGTAATTTGGTTTATAGTCTTTTGAGGAACCTCTACACTGATTTCCATAGTGGCTGCATCAATTTACATTCCCACCAACAGTGAGTAAGGGTTGCTCTTTCATCACAGCTTCACAGAATTTGTTGTCATTTGTTTTTTGTATCTTAGCCATTCTGACTGTGGTAAGATAAAACCTCAAAGCAATTTTAATTTGCATTTCTCAAATGGCTACGGGTGTTGAACACTTAAAAAATTGTTTTAGTCATTTGTATTTCTTCCTTTGAGAACTCTCTATTCAGGTCCATTTTTAAAGTTAGGTTGTTGCTTTTCTTTGTTTTTAATTTTTTTAGTTCTTTGTATATTCCAGACATTAATCCTTTGTCAGATGTACAGTGAGCATTGGTTCCCATACTGTTTCTGCTTCTTTACTAGGTCTGTGGATTCCTTTACTGTACAGACACCTTTGGATTTCATGAGGCTGACAAGGGGGACTCTTCAGAGACCAGTACAGGGGAAAGTGAGAACAGCTCTTTCACCATTATAGAACTTGAGAGCTGCAAAAGTTAGGAATAAAATTCTGTCACCAGCTTAGATGATCTTGGAAGTGGTTTTTTCCCTAGACCCTGAAGGTAAGAATCTTATCAAATTGACACCTTGGTTTCAATCCCATAAGACTAACAGAGAGCTGATAGAGCCTATTGGGACTTCTGGTCTACCGAAGCATGAGGTAAGAGTTGTTGTAAGCTGTTGAGTTGGGAGCAACTTACTCCACAGCAACTCAAGCATGCCCTGTGTCACAAACATTGCTCCTCTGTCACCTGTAACCAAGCTCCTTCTTAGCTTCTGACTCATTAGAGGGCAGGCTAGGCTTCAAGTTCTTGAGCCTTCCCCTGGGCTTCCCTGCTTCTGTCCCTGCTGACAGTTCCCTTTCTCACCTCATTGATCGCCCTGCTTGCTCTGCCTGCATAGCTCTAAGAACTCATGGGTCCCAGTTCCCATCACTTTTGTTTTCTTGAACTGCTCAGTGTCTGCTTGGCTTAGATTAACATCTGTTTACATACTAGGTGGCACCTTTATTTCTCAGGCTCAGTATCTCCCCTGAAATCACAGCCCAATATTTGGCTTCACTTAGATGCTTTACCTGGCACTGTTGACACTTCTTATTTTACCCCCCTATACAGCTGAGAACTGTTTCTTCCACTATCCCAGCCAAAGCTCAAAATTAGGTTACCTTGCATTTGACCTACACCATTAGAATAACCTCAAGTGGAGTAGTTATTGACCTTGGACATTTTCTTCCCTTGTTATTGCCTTTATAGTTGTCTCTTCCCTCAAACAGAACCACCCGAAAAAAGTGTGGGATCTAGTATAAACAAAAACTTGTTCAGAGTGTATTCGGAACCTCAAGATGGCAACAGTAGCACCTTAAACCTAGAATTTGTCCTTTGTGAGTGCAAAGCCCCATGCAACTGTCCAGGGAGCACTCCACAATGCTGAGTCAGCTTCAGGGGACCTTCCTAAAATATAGGTTTGACTTTGTAATTCTCTATTGCATATCACCCTAGTGACCAGAGTGCTGGTTTGGAATCAGAGGAGACCCCAACCTGGGGCAGATGAAGACAAAACAGCATTTTAAACAATGGCATTTGGGGAAGCTGGTGGCTTATTCTCTATCCTAAGAGAAGATGAAAAGCGAAAAGCCCAGAACATTGATTTGTTTTTCCCCAATTGAGCCAAGATGCTTCAGCATCCTTGGGACAAGCAGCCATTGCAAGCTTACCTTAATGTAGTCATATGGACAGGGCACCTCAGGATGGTCCTCAATGTCAAATATGTCCTCAAACTGCAGGCTGACCATGAAGCCCTCCTCCAGATCGATGGTATAGGAGCATTCGGAGCTCTTGGGGTAAGGGTTGGGGTAATCGGGGCTTGTGATGGTGCCTGTCCTCTGGGTAAAGAGATTGCCACTGCATTCCACTGTGGAAAACATAACAGAAAATGGCACTCGGTTGACACAGACACAGCCAACCCTTGACTGTCTGTCACTGTATAATATTTAGAGTGTTCCCAAGAGGTAGGCAGAGAAGGAATCCCTGTTTTACTGAGAAACTGAAACTCTGTGGAGGGTAATGGTCCATCCACTGTCACCAGTGCAAAAATTTGTGGTCAGGACTCAATTGTAGGCTTTGTAAGTCTTTCTCTAGGTGGGGTTTCCCAGATGATGACCCTTGTCATAGGATGCTCTGGCAGGGGCAAGCAGCTACTCTGAGAAAGAAAGGTTTTAAGATGAAGGGGCACGTGCTATGTCTGGTCTTCTTTGGGTCTTACCTCCTCCTTTGCCTAGATGTTTCTCAGGTCTCTGCTCACTCATTCTTGGTCCTCATCTAAGAAAAGTCCCTCCCAGTCTCCCCCCCCCCCCACTGCCCAACCCCTGCCTTTCTCTTGTCTGCACAGGTCCATCCTGTCTGACATCATGCCAAACACTCCTTTACTGACTCCTTGCCACCACCCATTAAACTGAGTTCTGTGAACCCAGGATTCTGTTGTTGTTGTCATATTCCTGCTACCCAACATCCAGGTCCCCCAGAGCCTCGCTATGACTTAGTCCATTATAGGCTGCTGAACCTTGGTCCCTTGGGCTGGCCCCTCCCAGGCTCGGCATGTCTGTGCCTTGTAAGCCTTTGTTCATTCTGCTCATTTTGCAAATGAGAAAACAGTAGCCCAGAATGGCAAGCATGACTAATGTAAAGTTCCAACAAGAACTTCAGAATGAGGCCTCTTAAATCCCCATCTGTTTTCACTTTCTACCTCGAGCATTCTCATGGGGAAGCCTCACTCCTAGGAGGATTAGGAATGAATGGGGGAGGGGAAATCTGACTATTCTTATTCACGGTGCACAGGTAGATATATGGTTCATAAACAGATGCACAGCATATCTGCAATATTTTTTTTAGAAAAGTTTCCTGGGGTCAGGGTGAAAAAAAGTGAGACCCTGAGCTTTCATGCTTCTCTTTGAGAAAATTGCTTTTAAAACGTACTACTTTATGTAAGCAGGTTTATATAGGAAGCACATGACTTTATTCAGCAAGCTTTGAAGGAAGAAGTGAAGAACTCCTGTCTCCAGTCTTGGCTTCTTTTCCTGAGCCTTCTCCAAGTAGGTTCACAAGCACAGACCCTACCCTGGGCCATAGTAACGCACAGGAAATTCCCTAAATGTCCTACCACACCTCTGGATCATTTTAGGATTTGTTCTCCCTGGGCGGAAAGAACGTTCCATATGCTTTCACTTCTGTCAAGAGACACATTTGTCACTTCTCTAGGCCAGCTCAGGTGACCATGCTTCATTTATGCAAGTATAGCAAGTGTAAATACATGTGTATGAGGCTGTTGCCCAGTTAGCCTGGGGAATACCCCTGACTTGCCATCTCTGACCCAACCTGAAACAGCAAAGCAGAAGTCTTTCTTGCTGTCTTTACCCTCTTTCTTCCTTTGTCCTGGTCTGAGGTGAAATCCATTAGAGAGAGACAGAGGGGCTACTGAACAAAGAGGAAAAAGGTATCTTTGGCTGAATTTATGGCTCATAGAGAACGGACTGGAAAACCCAGTTTTCCCATTGCTTTGCCAGGTTGGTTGCTTGCAGTAGGAGAGCGGACAGAAACCTGTGGAACAGACTTTCTGCCCAGAAAGGGCAGTCTGACTTCAGAGCTTCTTGTATTCTCCTCTGAGAATGGACCCTAGACTCCCAGTAGGGTGAGCACCTCAGCATATATACATAGAGTATGTGTGAGTAGGGTGAGCACCTCAGCCTTTATACATATAGTATGTGTGAGTATCTCTGACTTCATTTTTTAGTGCTCCCACCCTCTCTCTCTCTCTCTCTCTCTCTCTGTGTGTGTGTGTGTGTGTGTAAACACAGGTGTGCATACCTCTGTGCATATGACACAGAGACCAGAGTTCAATGTCCATGATCTTCTTGGTGCCCGCCACCTAAGTTTGGGAGTGGGTCTCTCGCTGAACCTGGAGCTCACTGTTTCATTTCTGTTTGACTGGTTGGCCAGCAAACTCTTTGGATCTACGTGTTAGCACTGGTATTGCAAGCACAGATCACCAAGGCCAGCTTCAACACAAGTGCTGGAGTTCTGAATGTAAGTTTTCCTGTGTGTGCACTAAGTTCTTTACTCACTGAGCCGTCTCCCCAGCCCTGACTTACTTTTTAATTGTATGCACTATGTGTCTGTGTCTCACATGATCCGATTGGAGCATGAGGCGTACCGTGACACAGTACAGAATCATCTTTAGACCCTACCTCGGCAGGTCCTGTTGTCTGTGTGGAGGATGTAGCCAAAGCGGCAGGAGCAGTAGTAACCGCCGATGTAGTTGTGGCAGTAGTGGTCGCAGGAGAGTTCTTCATCTTCTCTCTCCTTGCATTCATCTACATCTGTGGGGCAGCCAGAACCTTTCATCAGTCACCGCACGTGTGATGATTAAGCCACATTTGCAAAACACTTGAGGGCATTCATTGTTCGGGGAGGGTCATGCCTTTCTTACATTTAATCCCCTGTGAAGCCCAGTGGTGGCCACTACCTCCCTTTGTCAAATGAGGTAAGCAGAAACCAGAGAAGTTAAGCAACTTGGCCAAGATCACACAGAGCGAGGTCTGAACCTAGGCAACCTGAGCCTTGGTAGAGGTGATTGCCACATCCTCGTTACAATGATTACCGCCCTCCGTTCCACAATTTTAGCGCCCTCATACTGTGGGTGGTCAAACTGAGGCAGAAAACTCAGGGGCTTCTTCCAGAGCTTGGCTCATTATAGCATCCTTACTCCCTCTTCCCCTGCCCTAGATCAAGTCCTGTCCTAGGTGCTTGAACATCCATTCCTTCTATAGACGCATACAAATGGCCAGGAAGTATACAAAAATGGCCACCATTATTAGCCATCAGGGGGTACAATTTAAGTCACACTTATTCACCAGGGAAAATAAAAATGAGGGAAAAAGATTGACAACATCTAATGTTGATGAGGACATAGAGCCATCAGAAATGTCATACACTGATATATAAATTCCTTAGTAGTGTGGAGAAAAGCTGGCAATTTCTTGTAAAACTAAACACAGCTGTCCTCAAACCAGCATTTCTGTGTCTAGATATTCACCAATAAATGTTCATAAAAAGGTTAAAAGAAACTTTGTTAAGGAGTATTTAAAAAAAAGGGAGGGGCGGGTGGGATGCCCATGTGTCTGTCAATGGAAAAATGGACAAAATCATTACAGTGTATTCATGCAATGGTACGTAGTTCTGCCTGGAAGCGAAAACACAATAAATGAATCTTGGAAATATTATGTTGAGCAAAAGCCCACTATATTTCCTGTGTGTTCATTTATGTGACATTTTGGAGGCAAAAACTCATCCATGCTGGCTGGAGAGATGGCTCAGAGGTTAAGAACACCAGCTGTGCTTCCAGAGGTCCTGAGTTCAATTTCCTGAAACCACATGGTGGCTCACAACCATCCGTTATGAGATCTGGTGCCCTCTTTTGGTGTGCAGATATACATGGAAGCAGAATGTTGTATACATAATAAATAAATGAAATCTTAAAAAAAAAAAAAACTCATCCATGGAAGAAGAAAGAACCAGTGTTTACTGTGAGGGAATTGGGAGCAAAGAATTTAGTTGGACAAGATCACAAGGAACTTTCTGGCAGATAGTGAATTTTAATGTGTGTTAAGGGTTTTGGTCACATAGAAGTACATATTTTTCAAAATAGAATAAATGCATGCTTAAGATTTGTACATTTCATCATATGTATATTCAATAGCCAAGCAAAACATTGCTAGGAGGGGTTAAACTAGGAAGCAGTATAGTGATGGCTGCCACCACTCTGGAACTGCTCAAGAAAGGTAAATCGTTGGATGAGTAGTGGCTAGTTAGCCACTACTGTGACCTGTGGAACAAATGCAGCAAACCACTGCAGGCAGAATCCACGAGCAGGTGCACAGGTGTCATCCGAGGAGAGAGCACGAGGTGGTTTTCATCTCTAGAGACGAAGGGAGACCGGATGATGAGGAGACTTACCTACAGCCATGTAGTGAGCATCGAAGCCTGTGAACCGTTCCTCATTAGAAAAATCAGACCGGAAAGTGACAGACATGAAGGAGCTAGGGGAAAGAACCACTTCCTGGCCAGGAGTCTGCTCCGTGTCAGTGGTCTCCCTGCCACAGAAGGTCGCCAGCACCTGATCTTCTGTTTCTACCTTTGGGGTCAAAGTGAAAAGAAACAAGACGAATGACTTCCCATGTCAGCCTCTTTCAAGATCTCCAAGAAGACAGAGGGCAGGGCTGCCCACAGCAGCCTTGGAAACTCCGAAAGAGGGAACTAGGGACTCTCGGATATGAGGAAGACATGGGACTTGTGAATGTGGCCACCGGGTCTGTTTCATTCATTCTGTTTAGTTCTCTGAGCAGGTGCTTAGTGTCTGTCATTCTTATTGCCAGCCAGATAGTTGGAAACAATTTAGTGGAAAATTTAAAAGAGAGCTAGATAGCCTCACAGGCGTGTTCTAAATGCAACAGGAACTTAACCACACTTCCAGGGACAAAAAACTACACACAATAAGTCATTCACAGAGCATCCAGTGGGTGCCTGCCACCGAACAAAGCATGAGATGGGGTGATGAAAGATGAGCAAGGCTCAGTGTTATTCAGAGGACAGTGGCATTTAGACGAACCAACACAAGCCGAGCTGTGACAGTGTGACAAGAGAATTCACAGAAGCAGTCAGGGGGTGAAGGGTCCCCAGTGGAACATAATCGACAGGATATTAGGAGTGTTTGGTTTTTAATCACCATTTCCCTGGTACATGGAACAGAACCTGGCATATAGTTATTTATCCAATAAATATTTGCTAACAAGAATTAAAACTTCAAGACACACTGTGAGGGCTGTGGGGAGCCAGGGAGTTGGTGAAAACTGGAGGAAGAGGCTGGGCTTGAAAGGATATTGCAGCCCATTGTGGATGACTTTTGATGACATTAACGCTGTGAGTGGAAGACATTGAAAGGTTTTGAATGAGAAGTCATGTACTCATAACTGTATTTATAGGTAGTCCTGAAAAATCTAGAAACTGTCCTTTGGTGGTATCCAGAAACTGCATGCATGTAAGTGTGTTGAGATCAGATGCAAAATTTCCCTACATGATAAAAGAATCTCTCACCCTGTGCAAATTTGGAAACCAAAGCTGAAGTAATCGACTGGTTGCTTAAAGCTGACTTTCTGTGTCTTGTCGGGAAGCTGGTTGGTGCAGTTATTTGACCATGTGCATTTAACCTACTTCCTTACTCCTGCTGTGTAGCCTTGGAGGTCATTTGACTCCTTTAAGCTTGTATTTCTGTTTTCTGTGTTGATGTTTTAACCAAGCTGCTGGAGAAGATCCTATGGAGAATGGTTTCTGCCACTAAAGGGAAGTTCTCAAAGGCTGTCTGTCTAGAGTGGCTTTTACTAAGTCCATTGTTCTGTTCCTTAGCATAGTATGGCAGAATATCTTGACATTTGACATTTCTGTTTTGAGACTAATGGTTTATTTATTTAAAATAAGAAGGAAAGCAATTTGCCCTGGCAACAAAACACAAGGACAATTAATCACTAATGTTGGGAACTGAAGTGTAAACAGGAGATGAGCTCATGCCTTTGCCATTTGTTCTTTCTGCAGATAGTAGGGTCTCCCACAGCCTCTGATGGCAGAATGTACCTTTCTGTGTATGGCTGAAACTCCATTCTTCCGACTCCCAGCTGCCATGCTATTGTGGTTAGTGGGGTTTTCCAGATAACCAAAGGATTTCTAGCAATAATCCTTCCAACCCCTTTCTATGAGGCAGAGTACTTCCTTTCAAAGCCATATTCTGTGTGAATCACTAATTTCTCAAGTACAACATACTAAACTAAGCTTTCCTTACAGAGATCAAGCATTACAAATGACAAATGTCGTGATACTACATCAAAGTGGGACCCTCAGGGATACTGAGCCAAGAACTATTCGCCCTGCATGGAATACTGCCCAGCTGTATGCCTTTGCGATTTTTTTATGCCTTCCTTAGAAAGTGTTCTATTTTGTATCTTTTAATCAGTGTAGTGGCTATACTTTTCTGTCTGCCTACTTTTAATGTGTTGTGAATTAAATTAGAACCTATTTACACTGCTCTTTTTTTAGATTAAATTCACATTTATTGCAGTATTATTCACAACACTCAAGCTATGAAGCCAATTAAGTGCCCACCAATGAATGATCGAGTAAAACAAACACAATATGTATACACATGGAATTCTATTCAGCCAACAAAATAATGAAGTTTTGTATGATCAAGTTAGCCTCATTTCAAAGAAGAAGGGATAGACTGACAAACACAAATCAATAAATATATTACACAAATGGACTCAAAGATCATCTCAGTTACACTGCTCTTGTTGGCATTTCATAGGAAGGAGACAGTAGATTTAAAAGGACTAGAGAAGAGATTCTTCAATGGGTAACAGCAAAAACTGAGTGCTCTAGCTTGCGTGGTTTGGAGTATTGTAGGAGGTGTGGACCACATGCTCACCCAGCCTTCCTATTCCTGCCCTGGCTCCCCTCTCTTTACCTCTCATTTCTTCACCTGTAAAGCAGGAGTTTTAAGTTGCTGGGCTGATTGAGGACTGTTGTCCTAAAATGTCATCACTGCCATATACTGAAGAAATGCACTGGAACATGGTGAGCAGGCATTGCCACACACAAATCTGGGTTGCCTGGTAAAGTTGAGTTTTTTATGAACCACATTAACATGCTTGAAAATTGATTATATCAATGAACTGTCAGGCCTTAACCAATAAGAGCTCAGGCACGAAAACCTTCTTGCAGCCTGGCAGCCAACCACCTCTTGGTTTTTGCAGTGCAGGGAGCACCAACTTGTTCACATAAGATCAAGGAAAGATCACTGGGAATAGAGATCTACTGAGGGCCTAATTAGTTTCCTCAGCCTTGCAACTTGTAGGCTGGAGAATCTTCTCATGATGAGTAAGCAGTCTTCACCTATAGAACCACAGCAGTCTAGAGAACAGGGATGCATTCTCCAGCTTAGAGCCAGAAACCTGAGTCATAGACTCTTTTAGAAGCAGACAAGAGACAGTCTGAGGTCCTAGGAATTCAGCCTGCCACCCAGAATAGAAGCTGAGCACACTGCTGGTGAGGGGGGCCTGCAAGAGAGTTAGTCTCCCTTCTTCCAGAAGAAGCTGAGGCTCAGAGGGGAAGTGACTTCCGGAAGAACAGAGAGATAACACAAGCTCTTCTGATACCAGTTTTGCTTTTGAAACAGTTCTGTGACTCGGGAGAAGCCACCAACCCAGTAAGTGAAACAGAGTGTGACAAAGGACAGACACTTGGCCAAACAATTTTCCTGGCTCAAGAGCCTCTTGAAACCTTATCTGGGGTTCATGGATTTTTCTCCCAGAGAGAATGTGGCTCAGTGACAGCTCCAGCCTTAACCTAAATCGAAGGCTGGGTGACCCTGGTAAACATTTGTATCCCACTGCTGGATTAAATAGTACTGCAAAGACCATTGGCCTCTGAGTGCAGCAAGATTGAGCTGTGACTTCTGTTATGACTGTCCTCATATCTGGAGTTATCATATCAGTGTGGTCAAGTGAAAACATGAGAATCACAACTAGAGGCTCATGTGACTGAGCATCACAGCCTCTGCAGTTCCCATTTCTTATGGTGGCAGCCATATTGTCCTAAGCTATTGTTATTTAGGGCACTAGCATGTGGTTGCATGGAGTCAGTTTGGCTCCTTTTAACTCCACTGAGTAGAAACTTACATACTGAGTTCTGTCTGGACTACAATATGAAGGATGCCCCAAATTACTTATTCTGTGACATGGGCTAATAAGTATAACCCCTTCCCCCTGGGGAAGTGAAATTTAGTAGGAGAATAATATAAATGCTCAAATGTGTACACTACGATACCTGAAATGAAAGATGGGTAACCTCAGGCTTAAAGGAAGGAAAACAAATGTAGCCAGCTGAGAGGGCCCAGAAAGTATTTGGGAGCTAGAGACACAGTTCAGCCGTAGAGTACTTGCCCAGTTTGTTAAGGGCTCTGAGTTTTGTATCCAGTACCACAAAAAATAAAGGTCAGAAAAAGAAAACACCCAAGAAGAGGGAAAATATCCTTAGAAACAAAGAATGGCAGCTGAGTAGGATTTAGACAGTAGAGAGAGGTGAGGGAGAGCAGAGAACACATAGGCAGAAGAAAGAGTCAGTACTTAGAGTTTCATGCCGGTGTACACCTCCACGCCCCAGCCACCTGCTGTACCAGAAAGGGCCCTATTATGCTAGGAACTGGACAACACATCTTAGGAGAGAAGCTAGTTTTTGTTTTCCATAATTATTTTCCAAACACAAGCCTCCTAGGCAAAGCTGAGGTGGGTACCAGGAAGCCGGGTCAATTTCTGTGGAAAGAGGGCTCACATGTGTGTAGATGTATCACAATAGTTTCGCTCAGAACACTTGGAGAAGGAATCTTGGGAGAGATCGTGCTTGCTCTGCAGATGAAGAAAGCCATGCCTAGACAAGTTTACTGAATTGGGCAGTGTGAATAAGAACATGTGAGTGACGCATGATCTATCGTTAGATGAATATAATGAGCCTGGGTCCAGGCTCCGGATGATGACATGAGAATTCTCCTATGTGCTCAGACTTCCTTTAAGTTCTCCCTTTGAGTGGCTCACTACCCAAGCCAGAGCTGCTTTAAGAACAGTAGACAGAGAAAGCCTCTCCCACAGTCTAGGCACTCGCACTCTGGGCCTGTGAAGAACTTTTCAAACTTATTGTAGGCAGACATCAGTCATCACTAGTCAGGAATACCTTACTACTAACTGATAGTGAGGTATTCCAGTAATGGTTTCCTTCCTGTATAACGCTAGAGTTGGCCCAAAGAGGAGCTTGTATGAATCTGAAAGGCAGTAACCATTACTCTGTCAAGGTGGTTTTGGTTAGATGGGAGAAAGCCCCTTATGTTTTAACTTCTCTTTTTATCCTTTCTACACTCAAGTCTCCCTTCTACACCACACTCTGAGGGCCAGAGGTGGTCCCTACCTACTGTCAGGTACAGGAATGTGGACCCAGAAAGGTGCTACCCTTCTTTGAGCCAAGAGTTCTCAGAGGCCTCTTTAATTAGAACTTTGGTAGGTACCAACTTTTCCACTGGTGCGAGAGCTTTAGGGGAATTGCTTGGTAGCCTCTTCGGTGGCCCTCCCATTCCCAATTGTCACTCTCCTAACTCTTCCTACAGTGGTGTGTGCACTAACATTTATGATCTCCCAATGCTCACAGAGTCTGTTTCAATTCTTCTAACTGAATGGTGACTGACAGTAGAATACTGGAGTGTCAGAAAACTATGTCCATTGCCTGTGGTTGGAGATTGGGTCACAAATGGACTCTGGAAGAGTGGTAAGGGAACCACCATAGGTGTCTCGGGGTTGGGAGGGGGGAGATCTTGTGAACTCTTAGTGGTGAATCAATTGGGAAACCAGCTGAGATAGCTTAGAAGACTGCATCAACACAGTGGGCTGGTAGTTCTGGCTAAGGAGACATCTAGACAGAACACTGTGAGTGGGTACATGCCGTTAGCCATGCAATATGCAGTCATCAAGAAGAAGCAAGTATTCACTGAGTGATCAGAGGTGGGGCTGGGGATTGGTTCTTTTACTAGAAAGAAAAAGGAACTGTACGGTAAGGATGAAGTCAAAGGCATGGTGTGTTAAGCTCTGGGAACTCAAGGCAGTGCCTAGAAATCCTTAACATCCAAACCAGAGGTGACTACAGATCACAGGGGCTTTGAAGTGCTCTCCTAAACACAAAAGCCAACTCTGAAAAGAACTCTGTTATTATTCTTGTTATTATCTATTGCTGTTTTCTATAAAGAACTATATTCTCACATCTAGAAGACTCAAAAGGGACTTGAAAGGGGACATGCCAGCTTCAACTAGAAATGACAAGACAATTCCAGATGAGACGAAGCATTGGGTTCAAGGTTTCAAAGCACAGAAAGTGAGTTGAGAGCACTTGACTTCCAACAGGAGCTCTGTCTTAGGGGAGGGAAAGGATGTCTCTGAAGAGGAAGTTATGAAGCCAGTGGCAGAACCAAGGCAATAGTCCAGAGCCACAGAGAGTGGTGGACTGGGAACGATGTTCAGAGAACAGAGCTGTTCCTCTATCCAAGGAACACTCCTAAGTTCTTGAGCAGGCAACACAGACCTTATTGAATCTCATAACGACTAAGGATAGACAATTCCATTCTTCTCACTTTTCAACGAGGGCTCTATTATACTCACTTTGAACACAGAGAGAATCAGACAACGTGTGTGTGTGTGTGTGGGGGGGGTAATTGTCCCTACAGGTTCAGAGATATATGGCCATATATGGCCAAAAGAAACCCCACACAAGGGCCTGCTGTGAGTGTTTCATCTGTACCTGGTTTGGACCGTGAGGGTCCTGAACTTCAAGCCCGTCTCATAATGTGAAATTGTGTTCAGTGTGCAGAAAGGGCATGAGTGAATTCATTCAGAGAGTGTGGCATAGTGTTTCCCAAAGTACCTGCACCTGTGTCAGTCCAGGAGCAGCAAAGTCACACAGAGAAGGGTCTATTTACAGTGAGCTGATGACTTGTGTTGACAAAAGCATGTTATGTGTTCCAAGTGATGTGCCTTTTCTGAGCATAGACCTCACAGTCCTAGGTATTGACCAAGATTCTTTGCTTGCCTCAGCTATAGTAAAGATTCTGAGTTTTCTGTTAGGCCCATGGTTTAAAATCCAGTAGTAGCAAGAAGCCCTGCTAAGGCAGTTTTGAAAGGACTCCACCCCATTCCTCTAGGCATCTTTTGGATTTCCCCACCATTCACTACTCCCTGGGTGATGTTTGAACATCCTGGCCTGTCGTCACCAAGTAGCTTGCTAGATCAATTTAGCCACAATGCCTATTAACCCGGATGTTTTCTACTAGCAGATTTTATATTCCGTGAATTCCTGGCTTCCTGGGCTATATTTGAATAGGGTGCAAACTCTAATAATAGAACTAGAAACAATAGTTAATTTGTACTAACGGTAAATATTAGGGAGTCATTAGTTGCCATATTAATGGAGAATTTGCAATGACCTGGAAATATTCTTGGGAAATTCTAGCAAGGAAAATATCCCATTGCTGCAGTCCTTAGACGGGAGTGATGTTCTTGAGCACAGCTTTCATACTGTTCTTTTAATGTTATTAGATATTTTTTTGTTTGTTAATTAGCTCTTTTCCTCTAACACATGTAGAATACCACTTTGAAGTCACCACCATGAGAAGCCTTAGGAGGCCTATTGGAGTATCAAAGTGATACAGGACAGAGAAGGTTGTCTACATGAGATCTCTAGGACACCTAGCTGACATTCACCATTAACCTCCAGATGGGTGTGGGAGATAATTTTACTCCTTTGGGCTTCAGTGAATCTCAGAACATTGTCAGCGCTTAGCTGACCCTCAGCTAGCCCAGCAGAAGACCATTCCACTGACCCCAGACCAAACTCCTGAAGGGACCAGCTCCCCATTTTGGCAGCCATAACAGCCGAACACGTGCGTGTCTGACCTTGCCTTGGTCACTAGGAGGTTAGGCTCCTGCCTCATGGCAAAGAACCAATCAGAAGTTAGCTGGTGGTGCTATGCTTTACAGCTCTGGGTGTGCTTTTCAGACAAGTGCACAGCAATGACTCGCAGAGCATAGCAACCACCCTGGGAGGGCCTATGGGCCATAATAACCAGTTGACCAATCAACACAGGGCAAGCTCTCCAAGCCTGGAGGCACACCAGTCTTGAGCCTGTGCATACCCCTAGACTCTTCCCTCACTCTGCCCTATAAGTTCTCTATGCAGATGCTTCGAGCTGTCTTTCCTAGCCATCCACCATGGCGGGGGGATGAAAGGCCCGAGCTAACATGGGGTTAACTTGTTAAACAACTACAATAAAGCCTGTTGCTGTTTGCATCAAGTTTCTGCCTCCTCATGGTGATTGGGGTGACTGCAGTCCTGGGCTGAGATCCTGGAGGCCTGAGCTTCCAGGGGTCTTATACTCCCAGCTACAGGATTTTGAACAAACGGAATGATAGTGTTTAGTTATGATGGGCTGGAGTGGTTTATTACAGTGAAAACTTGTGGGGACAGGATTGTGAAAGAAGTGTTTGGGGGACAGTGAGTAAGTCTGGCATTTGTGCGTAGACGTTTAGAGTATGACGATCTAATAGCTTCTTGGAGTCTTGAAAATCACCTGCTCTTTGTCTTTAGCTTTTTCTACACCCTTAACCAGAAAAGCAATTGCTACCTCTACATTAGCATCTGTGAGAAACTTGGTACCTTCCAAGACTAGTCAGGTCATTTAGGATTACACTTGCAAAGTTATGCCTTGGTCTTACACGTGGGAATCTAACCTTGGGGGGAAAGAGTCAAACATGCTGTGTGTGTTTGTGTGTGTGTGTGTGTGTGTGTGTGTACAAATTCCCATTAACTTAGTAAACATTAGTTGTCACATTAATGAAGAATGTAAAATGACCAGCAAATATTCTTAGCAAGGGAAACTATTTAATGTGGTATGATCACACCTATACTGACAACATACATTAAGAGTGCAAAGTAGAAGGAATTAATGCCAAACTACAGGTCATTCTTCGTTTTCAGAGTTAAAAATAATCTTGAACTTAAAAATAGATACATTGCTCTAATAAGCCAGACTTGAATGACCAATATTTACTATTTTCCTTAATATTCAGAATCTAGATAAAAAACCAACAACACAAAAGTATAATGGGAGCATTTGGTAAAAAGAAGGGGACCACCTTCACCTTCACCTCCAGGGGCCAGGCCAGTGGCTGGCTGATGGTCCAGTCTTGCTACTTTGGCCTGTGGCTTTAAATTTCAGTTACAGAGCATGGGTAGAAGCAGATGAAATGTACCAGACACCAGACAGGAACCTGGGCCTGGAGAGAAAGGGGTAGTGCAGAGTGTACTGGGCTATGAAAGTCATGCCTGTAAATACTACAGCTGGCAGATGGGAGATTGCAGTTGACTTCAGAGAGCCATGCTGGTAGGTTGATACTTCAGTTCTGACCCACATCATGTGGCCTTAAAAATAAATGTTGAACAGCCAGGGGTGGTGGCTCATGCAGAAGGATCACTATGAGTTCCAGGATAATGAGAGCTACCCAGTGAGACCCTGTTGAATCAATCAATCAATCAATCAATCAATCAATCAATAAGCAATTTTTATCTGTCTCATTTACTCCTAATCATGATCATGTGATGAGTGTACCCCAGACAGACATCACAGTTTGGAGCCTAGAAAGGCCATATTGAATTCCCCAAGGCCACACAGCCTGTGAGTAGGAGAACCCGAGATAAAATTTACATGTCCTGACTTCGAACTGTGGTCAAATAATTACAGTCAGACAATTATATAGATGGTCACAGTTAGAAAAGATAGCTGAGGACCTTAAGTGTACACCTTTTATTTCTGAGGTGGGGAAACCGAGCCCTGTTCAGAGTACACCATAATGGCCCAGGTGTACCCATCTTCCCAGGACAGTGCTGTCATTTTATTTTGGTTTTTAGCTAATCACAGTAAAACCTCTTAACGGAGCTTGACAATACACCGGAAGGTCCTGTCTCTGTGCAAAGGGGGCCTGAGAAAGAGCTCCCAGGTCCTGAGAGTCTGTGGATGCCAGTGGTGCCAGAAGGATAGTGAACAGAAAGGATCAGCATGTACAGAGAGAAGAAAGGACTGGCAGGGGAGGGGGCCTGGCCCAGAGCCTGGGAATTGGCATCCAGGCGTCCCGCAGGTGGGAACCAGCAGTGTCCCACGTCTCAACTGGATCAGGCTGCAGTGGGGCAGCAAGGGGGCTCCCGGTACTGTAGCTGGGGAGGAGGGCCAGGGTGGATTTACAATCTCTCTAGCTTGTGAATGGCTGGGACTTCTTCATCTCATCTCTTCTAGGAGGGGGCTTGCTCATTCACATGCAAATTCCTTTAGTGTTGGGAGGCTGGGCCCCACAATTTAGTGCAGGAAAATAGCTTGGGGACAGGAAAAAACAAAGGATGGTTGTGTTCCCTAGCAAGGCTGCCAGGCTCAAGGTATGTCACAGTCTGGACTGAGGGACAGTGATCAGCCCTGCTTTGACTATTATCACCAGCAGCTAGCAGGAAAGTGTGAGCTACTGTGTTCACTGCCACAGCTCCAACCCTATCCTACCAAACCTTGAACTTATATCCTCGAATCTCTGCATAGAAATCCTTCAGGGGTTCTGGAAATATGGATTCAGGGGCCCTGGGTCCTTGCCATAACCTTGTCACAGCCTTGCTACTTTTAATTCTGCCATGTTGTGCTATGTTGAATCTGGAAATGCCTATTGGCTTACAAGAGCCAACTCAAAAGTTCTGGGATTTTGCTTTTATTGTTTAACACGGCCACACAGCCATCCTTAAAGGTTAAGTTCTTTTTAAAAAGACAATTAAACAAACCATAAAAAGCTGGGCGTTGGTGGCGCACGCCTTTAATCCCAGCACTCGGGAGGCAGAGGCAGGCAGATCTCTGTGAGTTCGAGACCAGCCTGGTCTACAAGAGCGAGTGCCAGGATAGGCTCCAAAGCTACATAGAGAAACCCTGTCTCAAAAAACCAAAAAAAAAAAAAAAAAAAAAACCACAAAACAAAACAAAAAACAAACCATATTATAAATAAATGGATTCTATGAAAACTCATCATTTCTAAGTTGTTTTAGTGTTGTCCTACCATTGCTCCTGGGGTTTTAATGTCTTTTGTATTCAAACAAAGATGATATGCCAAGATCCATCTCTTGTCCATCCTATGCCCCTACTTTCCTTTATTTTTGAATGCACATATCATTGTCTCTAGGCCTTGACTTTCCAGAACATACAACCTGGACATTAATATTGTCCTCTAAGAGTCAGGGCAAAGGAGACATCAGGTGTACAGGCAGCCATCAACAAAAATAATCTTCATCCCCTACAGCATCTTGAGGGATTCCGGGTCCTGAGTCTCCCTCCCTGGCCATATCTGTACCCTCTTACCACCCCCCCTATTTCTAATTTCCCTTTTCAGATCCACCAGACATTTCCCTCCTGAGGGTCTTTGTGCCGTTCTCTCTGAGTGGGGTCCTTTTTCTCCAGGAAGCACAAAACTAAGATGGTTTGTTGTCCTTGCTCAAATATTGTCTTCCCAGCGAAGCCCTGCATGCCTTATTAAAGTCACAGCACACTCCTCACCTCTACAGGACCCCTATGCTTGCTCTGTTTTGTTTCTTTGACTGTCTGGTCATTACTCACCAGATGCAATACTGATCATTCTTGTTTATTGTCTGCTTACTTTGCAATGTGAGGCCCACCTTCAACATCATAACCACACAGTAAATATTTCTTGAATAAACACATTTCCCACTTTCTCTTCTCTCCTGTAAGGAAAGTATTTCCTTTCTGTTTACCAAGAGGTTTACTGTGGACACACAAGCACACAGATGTACACTCTGAACAGCCGTACCCCAGAGAGAGAACGTCTATTTCATGCAAGTCCATCCACACCCCCTTGCTTTCATGGCCCAGGCATGAGGCGCTTCCTTCTGTTTCTCATCACCCCAGAGCCTGTGCTGTTTGCATTTCCTGCTTAAAATAAGCTTTGGTCACACTTTCCTGAAGCTCATTTTCACTTCCTAGTTCTCTTCAGTTAGTGGGAATTGGTATTTGAGGCCCAGCATCCCAGAGGGAAGAATCCTGCTGGGACTAAATAATTCAAAGGAACCTTCATCCATTTCTCATTTCTTTCTGAGGCCAAGGCCTCCTGTCCCCTCCCAGAGAATGAACAGAGCCACCTCAGTAGCTGGGGTCAGCATGGCCTGAAGGTCGTGGCCATGTTCTAAGTAAACAGAGAGCTGTAATGGAATCAATCAGTAGTTGAGGTCAGAAAGCTTCTATCTTAATTATGCAGCAGGATGCAAACTGACCCTTGGGGCTTGAGGGAAAGGGTCCAGTCCAAGAAAAACTGGAAGGATCCAGAAAAGTCCACTAGTGAACTTCCATCACTGAGAAAACTGTTACCCAGAATGCACTGGTGACTTGCCCAAGGTCTTATCGTGTAACAATGGGAGTTTTCTAGCATTTCTTTTCTTTCCTCTCTCTGCACAGCTGCCTGGATGGAGACTTGTATCTCTTTCTGTCTCACCCAGGGTAGTGCCTGCTACTAGAGAAAACACAGACACAGCCATGAATGCCTGGGGCTGCCAGTCTAGTGGAGTCACTTGGAATGTATGCACTGTAAACGTATCCACTGAGCACACCCCACCCTTTGTGCCAGGCTTCATTCCTTATTACTCTTAAAACAATTTTTTCTCTCAGAGTCAGAATCAAGGAGAAAGTTACTTAGCAGAATCTGGACAAAATAGGAACCCTCAAAACCCCTGATGTCATTTTACAGACTTCACTAAAATGCCATGGCCGGCATATTGTGGCTTTGAAAACAAATGCATTGGCTGAGAAACAAACTAGGGTCCTTTCCAGACGAGAACCGGCATGGGAGGGCCACCAATGGGAAACAGAACCACAACTTGGCCATGCAAAGACCAGGGATTGAGACCTGGCTTTTCTAGAGGGACTTAGGCAGCTCTGTTTGTGCCTTAGTTTCTTTCAATGTAAGATAGGTATAATAATACCTGTGTTTCCTAATCTATGAGAAGAATTACATGTGGCAGCAGATTAGAAACTGCCATAAAAATTGTGATGCTAAACACAGAGTCTCCTGCATTGAAACAGTTCTTTCAAAGCACTTAGTAAGAAATACCTAAAAACACCTGGTGACTCAGCAAGGCAGAGAGAGAATAGAGGAGGATGCTTCCGTTCACAGAGCAGCTGGAGATGCCAGGCAAGGGCATGACAACCCTGCCTTTCTTCACTAATTTGCATCGGACCTAGGTCTTACAAGCATTTCCCCTCATTTCCATTCACATTGAGCCCCCAAGAAAGGGATTATGATATCTCAGTTTCCCAAGGGCACTGTGGAGGAAGCCCCTGCTCCCATGAGTTTGTTAACTGTGAGTCTGACTGCCCACTTCACTTCAGACTGCCCCGTCTCAAACCGTGAGGAAGACACTGTGCCCATTCTGCATTTTTAAAAAAGCTGACAACAAGCCCCAGCTAAGGGAGATGAAGAAGTGTGGCCAAGGGGTCTCACGCAGAGTGGCTCAGTTAATTTTATCCTTATGTCCAATTAAGCTCCATCCTAAAATCTGGATTAGCACGTCCAGTGGGGTTCCAGACTCAGGGCTCTTCAAAACACCCCATGCATTCTAAACCTCCCTGCCTGCTCTGGATCTCCTGCATGGAAAGCAGTCCCCCAGGCTTTCAGAACCTGGGCTGGAAGCTCTCATTCTGCTCCCCCTCCCCTGCACACCCATTTCCTGTGCTTCCCAAGCTTGCTGCAGGGGGCTGTGAGCTTCCTCCAGACATGCATCCTAGCCAACCAACCCAGTCACACTCAATCTAGTTAGTCCCTAGATTCATGGCTTGTGCCTAACTCCTATATTTGTATGTCCAGTCCAACTTACTCAAACATGCTGCTATGGCACCTCCATGTCCTCTGTCCCCAAACAGTTCATAGCGTCCCATTGGAAATCCTCGACTCAAATGCCAAACGATGCCACACCGAAAGTATAAAGGATGGAAGCAAGTGGCTTTTCTTAAGACAGAAACATATTTTGCACATTAAACGCAGACAGAGATTCTTCATTCCACAAAGAATGTTTTCAAATAATTTTCCTTGAAATAGACGCCTTCTCAGGCACTTCCCTGATTCCTATTTTGGTAGACACACTGGAGGGGAAAGTTTCACATTCTTCACTACTCGGGAAGTAATGGTTCAAGCAAGATGTGAGAAAACTTGGGGAGGGGTCTGTGGGGAATGGGGGAGCCCTAACTATGTGGTCAACTCTAAGGGGTACCAGCTGTTTGTCTCCCAATATTGCCAGATTTATTAAAGGAAATAAGGGTTTTTGCATGAGATCAGAGGTTTTATGCTGATATTATTATTTTTTTGTTTGTTTGGGTTTTTTTTGATCATTGTTACTAATTTTCTTTTTCAAAACAGAGTAAGCTTGTGTAAAACTGGCACACACAGTATACTGAAGCATTAATTCAACTTACTGATCACTTGTTTATGACCGTGGGTGTACACGCTTAAGTCCTCAGATCAATTCAACCAGGCTGTCACTTGTCTGCCATTTGAATGCCCATGTAGAAGCTCAAATTTACTAGGCAATTTCTTAGTCACTCCCCATGTAATTGTTCTGGGTTTTTCTTGTGTATCTCCCTAAGGCATGTCAACACTGGCTATTCTATGCTCTCACCATTGCATCCTTTTTAGTCTTCACTGTAGCTATGTGATGACACATTCCATTCCAGGAACTGCAATGCTGGGCTTCCATTCACCCTTAAAGAGCTATCTCAAACACTGAGGACTCCCGGAGCCTTTTCCAAACACACGGAAGTGACCCCTCACACGCATACACTGTCCATGCTGCCTAATGTTTCTTGTGTGGGTTTTTAAATTTTTAATGATGTAATTGTCTTATTATGTCCTTCGAAATTGTGAATTCTTAGAGAGCAGGATGGTAATGTTTGTGTTGGGGTACCCCGCTTTGGCAGGGTTCATCTTAGGATAGTTTACCTACAGAATTTGTGGGCATCATTAGGAAGTGGGCTGGTATTGAAAGATTAGGAGGGTGGCACAAACAAAGAGATATTTGAAGGTGATGCCTCTGCATTTCTACAGAGGGTGGGCTCATAAGGAGAGGCTGGTATGTAGGGTGCCACTGCAATGTATTAGGCGGGCTGACTACTGACTTGAGCTAAGGGCCTCCCAGTGGAAAGGATGTAAGAACTGTTCATTGTCTAAGGGATACAGGGTTGACAGAACAGTGGCACTGCATCTTATGGACACTTAGTAGGTACCAACTGAGCTTGGGGGCAAGAACTGAGAGAGAGAGAGAGAGAGAGAGAGAGAGAGAGAGAGAGAGAGAGAGAGAGAGCAATGCTGCATGCTTTCTTAACAGGCAGATGGCATGAAGTGAACTTGAAATGAGGTGTGAACTTCTGTGCCTTGAGGTTTGCATTTTCACAACTCTCACCTCAGGACCCTTTTATGTGTCAGTCATTTGATCTGAAGCTCAGTCAAACATAATTTGTTGCATTTTCTGGGGAAAATCTTGTATTTTCTGGCTATATAATAGAATTCAACTCTAAGAGAGTTTTAACAATTTGACTACAGGCAACATTTGCTACACATTGCAACCTAAAACCTAGGCATTCAGAAGATGGGGACTCTCCTATAGCTTAATTAATTAAAAGAAGAAAAGATAGGCTTAAAAAAATAGGGTCTCTCTGTCAAATCTTGACTAGCCTAGAACCTAATAAACAAGGTTGGCTTCAAACTCACAGAGATCCACTGGTTCCTGCTTCCTGAATGGTAGGAACAAAGGTGTGTACCACCACTCCTGACTATCTTCAGATATAAATTTTGCTCTGGCATGACATGGGCTAATGAATTCTTCTTCCCCAATCTTTTGACATGATGATGATGGATTTAGACCTTGATATCTAAGGTCATTGACTATTGAGCACAGATGTACCTTATAGACCATGTAAATCAACTCCATGTTCGACAGGGGAAGGGAGGATGGACAAGGAGTGATTCCTTCTAGAAGAAGCCACTTGCCTAAGGCTAACATAGTAGTGTAGAATGATCAGCAGAGCTGAGGCTTCCAAGCCCAGTGCCTAGCTTCTGTGCTGGGCCCTTGGTCCCCAGCAACCAACAGCTGTGGTGCATACTCTTCATCTGTGCACCGCAGGACTCCACAGCAGATGCTGCTGTGCAGATGTGGCTTGAAGACCGAAGACTGCGGGAAAGCAGGCTGGAGGGGAATTCCCATTAATGTGAGCATCCGGTCTACAGCTTTGAGGTCCTGCTTTCCTTTGGGCTGGTGATATTCAGTGTCAGCGGTTCCCTCATGGTCACCCTGATGGGCATGAGTGAGAAGGGAGGATCGCTGATGTGGGTTGGACTGGAAAGGGTTCCTGTGAGTTGGGTGGTCCTTTAAACCTACCCCTTGGCTGCAAGGAAAATTTAGCTGTGGAGCAAAAGAAGCCTAAAAATAGTCCAGGATGTTATCCTGCCAAAGGAAACTGATGATAGTTTAAGTTACTTGGTAAAGAACAGTGGTGGTGAGCTATGTTTACAAGTTTGACTCAAATAGTGTGTCACTAAAGCATCCCCCTGAAGAGTGTAGGCTCTACTTAGAGTGCTAATGACTCTGAGAACTTTGGGAATTGGATAAGTAGGATCATGAAGACTTCGAGGGGTCATCTGGAAAATTCTGGCAAGTAAGATTGCAAAGAGAGGCCCAGAATTTAAGGTACTTTAGGGGTCATCTCATCCCACTTTTTGTTCCATCAATTTCCTCCATGCTGCAAAATTCTCTCCTGGAGAAGACTCCTTGAGATTCAAGAAACTGTACAAGGTTCAGGAAGTTACTGAAACTGACAAGATTCACTAGGCCTTGTTAGGTAGAAGGTAGAAGGGAATCTCTCACCTTCTGAGCTACCCATAAGAGTCCAGCTTGTCTCCAACAATCTGCATGTCATACAGAGCCGCAGGATGTGACTTTTTCATGACTTGTCACCAAGACTGAGGTGGTTTTTGGTGGTATAGCTGCCTTTGAGCCATTGTGAGTAATCCCTTCTCCATCCAACTGCAAGTGACCCCAATGAACTCACTGGTTCACCTTGGACTTTGGTAGGATCATTTCTCTGGTCAGTTGTGGGTTCCCAGCAGGGAGACTAGACATTTGTTCATGTTTCCCCAGGGAAAGTGATGCAATTCCTCACTGAACAGATGAACAAATAGAATTTGGGAGAGTGGTGTTGACTTATCCTGGCGCCACGTGACATGTTTGTGCTTGTATTCAGATTGAAAGAGAAGAGATTCTCATTAAAAGTAAAACCTAGTAGCTATCCTGGGGCTTGGAAGTGGGAAAGCACCTAGGAAAGGAGTGCAGGTTCAACTCTGTGTGAGACTTCTGGATTTGTGAGTTCAGAGGCAGATTGTCAGATTTCCCCTTGAGTTCTGACCTTCAGAATTCAATTCCAGCCAATGAGAACTTGACTGGAGCTACAAATATAAGTATTGGGCCTCAAAGTGCTGTAGGATGATCAAGGGCAATGAGCAAGATGAGAGGAACTTTAAGGTTCACCTAGACCCAAACAGTTCCACATCTGTCTTTTTCTGTATTGGACCAAACTGAAGAGTTACAAGAATGTGTTCATCACTGGGAAAATACTGAAGCCACAGTAACATTTAGCATAACCCTGTAAAATGGAACTGTGTGGACCTCTACAGGTCCTGAAGCTTAACTTTTATGAGTTCTTAAATCTTGGAGGGAAACTCTTTTACACATGTGTGGACAAGCACACAGAACTTCATCTCTGTAAGCGCCAGCTGCCAGCAGATGTGGGAGGCCTGTTCCTGGCTCATGGCTGCCAGAACCTCTGTAGGGAGCTGATGCTGATGCTAGGAGGATGTTCTAGAGAGTCAATCATGTAAACTCTCTCCCCATATGAATCCCTTTCCAAACAGGAACTGGGCAGATGTGTCTAATTCACAAGAATGTCAGGTCAGCAGTTCTTTCTGCAAGTTGTCACAATTACGCTTTGAAGTGTCAAGAACTCATGTTCTTTAGGCTTATTTTTGCTCTTGGGAGTTGGATATTTTGCATGAAACTGTCCTATTGTCCATAGCATGGGGGCATTCAGATAATGGCAATATCCCATACAGCAATGGTACTGAGATAGTGTCAACATCTGTAGACATTGTTGGTTATGACAACCTGGTAGAACAGCCACTGACATGTAACAAACAGAGGCCAGAGAATTTGCCAAAAAAAAAAAAAAAAAAAAAAAAAAAAACATCATTCAGCGCTGCAGACCTCCTTCTTCACCATTGAATTACCTGGCTCCTGATGTCAATAGTGCTGAGATTGAGAACCCTGACAAAGGATACCATGTGGACCTTGATGCTACAGTAATGCTCTACATATAAAATGAGCCAAGACAGAGAAGGGGCCCACAGCTCTGCTTAGCGTTTCCTGTTCCTCTTGTAATGTTTTGCTCGCTGGGACTCAGGGGAACACAGCTTGTGAGCTGTTCAGTGTGGCCAAACAAGCATGGGGTTCAAATTCTCATGACATGGGTTGGAATCCTGATCTGCCATCTTCCAGATGGATTACCTGGAGTCACCTAACCTTTCTGGGTTTGTTTTGCTGTGAAATAGGATAGGAGTTCATGTCTCACAAAACTTTGATGAAGTTTGAATGAGATGATAAGTATAAAGGGTCCTTGTAAATTCACTGCTTCACTGCTGCTCAAACATTCTGGTTAATACAAGCTTTAGTGCTGCTGAGTGACAAGCTGTAGAGAAATAAGAATAGACTAGTGGCTACAATGCAGAAAGTTGACTCAAGAGTTACTTGGTGTGAACCTTTCCTAGGAAGTCAGGGAGAACTTTGTAGGTGCTTCATGGGGCTGGAGAAAAGGCTCAGTGGTGAAGAGCACTGACTGCTCTTCCAGACAACCTGGGACCAGCTCCCACACAGTGGTTCACAACCACCTGTAACTGTAGTTTGTTGTGGAATATTAGTTTAAGATGTGTCACGTTCGTAAATGCTGTGGAATATTTAATGATACAAGAATATGCTGCATTCTTTTATGTTGCATTTGTTTAACCCTGTGAAGTTGTGCTACTTTGCCTGTCCAAAACACCTGATTGGTCTAATAAGGACCTAAACAGCCAATAGCAAGACAGGAGAAAGGATAGGTTGGGATGCCATGCAGAGAGAAAAAGTAGGAGGAGAAATCTAGGGGAAAAGGAGAGGAGTAAGAAAAGGAGAAGGAGAAAAGGATGCCGGGGGCTAGCTACTCAGCCACATAGTCAGACACAGAGTAAGAAGGGAAGAAAGATATATAGAATAAAGAAAAGTAAAAAGCATAGAGGCAAAATGTAGTTAAAGATAAATGGGAAAAGCTGGCTAGAAACAAGCCAAGCTAAGGCCGGGCATTCATAAGGAAGAATAAGTCTCTGTGTATTATTTGGAAGCTGGATGAGGGTCCCCCAAAAGAGGGGAAAAAAAAGTCTACACTTGTTTTAGAGAATCCAGTGCTCTCTTTTGGCCTTTATGGGCACTGCACACATGCCAGCAAAATGCTCATATACATAAAAATAAATAAATGAATAAATAAATATATTAAAAAAGAATTTTTTTTCAGTTTTCAAAACTTTTTGAAGTAGGCACAACCTGAATAAACTTGTTGTCTTAGAGTAATTTAAACCATTTGGACTCACATTATTATTATTAAATTTTTGTTTTATATTTTGAAGACACAACCCGAGTTTGTTCAAAGGCTAGCCGTGAATCCACCATTGTCCTGTCCCTAGCCTCTAAGTCCTGGAGTTGCAGACATGCATGCCCAGTTTGGCCCCACTTTAAAACCAGAACTTTCCACCCATGGCAATTCCAGGGAATATGGTCTGTATATGTTGACACTATCCTGTTCGCCCTATACATTTTTAATATTTTCCATTAATAATCACTTTCCTTCCCTGGTCATGTACTTGACTAATAAAATATAAACTTTTGACATGGTATTCAAGGCCCTCAGTTACCACTCACCAACCTTTCACCCAAATGGTACCTCTTACTTTTGACTGCTGCACAGCCTACAATCCTAAACATTTGACCGTTATATAATGAATTTGGCCGTGCTTTCTAATATCTCAGTGTCAAACATAATGGCGATTCCCAGTGATTACTGCTTATTCTTGGGTCAATACCCTTTAATGGGATTTTGGAGCAGATGCTACTGGATGTGTTACAGGAAATGAGAATAGAGTAGGGGGAAAATGTGTCTAGCCAAATACCGAATCCTACCACCAACTCTCATAGACTTGACTTGGCATACCGCTCCCATTCCGTCTTTCATTGCACCGTCTCCTCCCTCAATAGATGCATCCCCATGAAGGTAAGAATGGTACCTAATCTATGCCCAGTTAGAGAACACTGGAGGTCTCACCTTCACGTAGTCATATTCACAAAGATAGGAGGATTCCAAGTTGAAGTGCATGAAGTAAAGCTTGATCCGAAACCCCTCTGGGACAGTAATATTCCAAGTCACCTCAGAGTCACTTGGATAGGAATCTGGATAGCCAGGGGACTGTATCTGGCCAAACATTTCATTTAGCTCCACAGTATGGGCTGAAACCTCCAACAGGGCTAGGCACAGAGCATGGTAGAGAAGGAGCAACCTGAAAGACATGAAAGAAGTTTTGCTTACATCGATGACTGCAGCTCCCCAACACTGAGCTAAATACCTGCTCTCACTAGGGGCCTTTTCTCCCAGGAGCCTTGTTCACCCAGTCTGCAGGATGTTTGGAGAAAGTAACTAGGTGATTTCTAAGATTGCTTTTAGCTTTGGTCTTTTGACAATGTGATATGCATACTGAAGTTTTCTGTAAAGTAGCACATTTGGGATCCTGACCCATGTTCTCTTACTCTTGGAAGCATAACTATTAAAATCAGGTGATAATTGATATTACTTCTTCAATTGCACCTAACTTAGGAACCATAAATTATGCAGTTTTAAAATATAAGTAATCGTAATCATTACTAATATTACAAATAAAACCCAAACCCAGTAGAGGAATCTACAGATATTGAACACAAATGACATTCTGAAAGAGATTGCTTTCTATGTACCAGTCAACGTATAGAAAAATCTTGATAAAGATAGAATTAACAAAGCACGTCTTGGTGAATATTCTGTAAGAATCATAGTTTATTATCCATTTCTAGAGAAATAAAAAGTAATGGAATGCTAAGAGAGTTGCAAACGCAGTATCAAATGTGGATGATGCAATACCAAGGCAGGGTAACTAAGGCTGGTCATAGTCCTAATGGTCAGGTCACAGCATAGCACTTTCCCAGCAAGATCCAAGGACCTTGAACTCAAACATCTCAGGCATGAGTCCTTAGCAACTCTCCTAACAGGTTCCTGTGCTCATTTCTAATATTTTTTGTTTGCCTGCATGCGTGTGTGTACATGCGTACGTGTGTGTATGCATGTGTGTGTGTGTGCATGAATGAGGAGGCCAGTCATAAACTTCAGGCACTGTTCCTCAGGAGCCATCCATGTTGCTTTTGTAGATAGCTCTCTCATTGGGACCTGGGGCTTGCTAACTAGGTTACACTGGCTAGTCAATGGGACTCATGGATCCTCCCATCTTTGCTTTCCCAGGTCTGGAATTACAAGCTAGTTGTCGACACCTTTTGTTACCAGGGCTGAGAGTGCAGGTTCAACTGTGCCCAGAAGAACAGACTCAACTCCACGCCCTGACTTTACTTCTCCTACCCATTCTAGGGAAGTGGTGGGAGTTCTCCATTTAATTCTTCTTGTAGGATCATAGTAATGACTTCCCATGGGGCTGCTCTGCACATGGGCACTGGAAAGAGCCCTAAGTATCCAGCCCTAGGTGAAGGCTTGCTCTGATGATCCATCATCATTCCATTTCCTGAAAGTGGAAACTTTGACTCCCAAGCCTGACTTCCCTGCAATAGTGACAACTGGATTACACAAGGCTGGAAGGTTGCTTTTGTCCATGTCTGCTTTTTCCAGAACACCCAGAGGAGAAAGCTCCTCAGGCCAGTTCTGCTGAGGCTGGCAGTTGAATGACCCCTTAGCCCAGGCCCCAGTGCTGTGTGTGGCAGGCAGCTGGTGAGTGTGCATGAAAGGACCGTGGGGTGTTCTGTTCTTTACATCTCAAGACAGACATAGACACACGAAGCAGTTATCTCCATCCATGTACAAGGCTGAAGCATATGCTTGCTTGCCTGACTTAGGGGCTGTGATTCAAAGGATGTACGTGGCAGCTTTCATTTCTCATCACACCCATGTTTTGGCTTCGTAGGCACCAGGCACCGGCTGTACAATTCCTGACACCTGTTATCTGTCCTCCAGTTGATCAAAAAGTTGAGCTACATTTGCTTGAAATGTCAAAAGTGATACAGAGAACTAGGATTTCATAGTCTCTGTGGGGAGAGCAGGCTATCAGGGATGCATAAAGAGGCTGCATATGCCAGGCTGTGGGATGAATGGCACTTCCTAGCGCTTCCATTCACTCCCCTCTTTTCAGTGTACACACCACCAACACTCCATTTTTAAGATTCAGAGTTGGAAGAATCCCTTACCCACCACCCTCACTTGACAGACGATGAAAAGTATACCCTAAGAGATGGCACATCATGCCAAATACCATATGGTGAATTAACTTCAACAGCAGAAAAGAATAACAAAAGCTCACAGAAGAAGTTGGGTCCATGCCCGTATCATGCCCAGGCATCAGGCCAAAGCAATTAATCCTGTGAAAAATAATTTTAAAAACCCATAGCTTTATGTGGAAATTAAAAAAAAATACTAATGTTTGAACAGCCCCCACCCCACCCCCTGTGCATGAAATTCTGTTCTATTGCCTGGGGACTGGCATTCCTTAAGTACCAGAGATCACTGTAATCTGTAGCTGGGATTGAGAGCCTAGCAGAGTATAGCAGGAAAATTCTTGGAGTGCAAAGACACAAGACTGAGTCTAGGCCCTTTCAAGTTCATCAGTGTGGCTCTGGGCAAGTTGCTTAACTGCTTTTATCTCATGTGTTTATTAATCCTTACGTCACACAAAATCTGAAGCCAAGAGTTGACGATGCTCATCAAAGTGTCTTGCAAACTCTGAAGTGCTGTATGCTTGTGAGTCCAACCCATTCAGAGACAGCTTGTGGAACGAGTCCCTAGAACTTCTTTTTGATATTCAGTAATTGAGTTCAGCTCAGTCATATTTATTGTATTTCTACTGGAAAGAGACATTATGTTCGGTGCTGGTCACCGAACATAATGTATGTTATTCATAACACGAACATGCAGACATTCTACAAAGAGGAAGACATTGATTGCATCTCTTGGAAGGGGAAGTGGACATTTAAATAAGCCGCCATTTAAAGATGATAAGAAATACAGTCACAGGAGAGAACAAAGGAAGAGGTGCCATGTCTGGGGGCTGGAGAGTAGGAATGAAGAAGCAATGCTGAGCCTGCCCAGTCTATTCTAGGTAGGAAATGAGTGGGAGGGTTGTTCTAAATCAACGGTTAACCATATGCAAGGGCATGCTTTGGAATGGCGGAGACACAGGTAGAACAGATTGTTATTCAGTACACAAAGGAAGAAAAGCCATTGTTTTAGAAGAAAGGAAAATGAAATTTTCTGGCAGGTTAAAAAAAAAAAAAGACTTTCGAAGATCAGGATGATGAAATTAACTTTTAGAGATTTGTCTTCCTGGGCCATAGGTACCTGGAATTCAAAGTTACAGATATTGAAGATCCTTTCTGGCCCTGGACTCAGTCAGCAAAGTTACTAGGCGAGTGAAGAAGAGAAACAAACAGAAAATCCCAATTTAAAGGGAAAATGAATGGGGAAATAGGCATGTGGGGACTTAATGCATCAACGGGGTGTTTTTCTTGTTCCCTTTGAGTGTTGCTAGCAGCCTTGATAGTGATAAAAATTAATTAGGATAGTTGGGGTTTCAGACTCTGGGAAAGCTCATAAGAAATGCCTAGTGAGGAGCCTCAAGCAACACAACAAGAAACAAGAAAGGTTGAAGAGCTTCAAGAAGCCTTTAGAATTTAAAGTGATAGGTTTCAGAATTCCAAACGCCCCTTTAAAAAACTGTGGTGTCTCTTTAAGAGCCATTTGGTGCATTTCATAGCCTGATCCATGTCACCAGCTGCCTCTGATTTCAGTGAGAAATGCAGAATTTATAGGGAACTGTAAAATGGGGACAGGTTTTTAGTTTTCTAAATTGAGGTTTAACTGGCAAACTTCTGAAGGCTCGAGAAACCATGAGCTGGGCTGTGGGGAACTGGTTTCTTTCCCGTTTAGAAGAAATAAACACACAAACACATTATCTAACTCTCAAAGTGTTGCGAGAAAGAAATCACTGCTCTTTGCTGAGTAGGAAAATGAAGAATCAGCCTTGTGGGCAAGAGGAGGAGGATCACATTGGCCAGTAGGCAGCACCCTGTGCTGGCAGAGGGAGAAATGTGAGCCTCCACTGCGCCAGGAACAGGCTTTGTACAAACTCTCTGGTTTCAAGTTGCGCGTCTCCGGAGTCCGGAGTCTCTGGGAAGGTGCCCCAGGGACAAGGCTCCCTTTTGCAGGACCCTGAGGATTGATGAGAATGCCCGGTCCCCAGCCACACAGAGGGCAAGCAGGTGAGTCTGCTAGAGACAAGGTCAGACCCAGGGGCTGTTCTACACTTGGTCTTGGAGAGGGAACCCGGTGCCTTCCCCTGACCTGGCACTCACCTCATTTTCCTGCCTTGTGTGCTCCTGGCCTTGGTCCCGTCTGCCAGACTTGTCTGTGAGCTCGTCCCCGTCCCCGGTGTGGTGTCAGCGATGTCTTATCTTTGTTCTGAGGTCCCTGTGTGTCTCTGGAATTGGCTGGCATTCTCCATTCAGGTCACGCCTTCCCCTGCCTGCAACAGATCCCCTCTCCCCCTCTCCCTCTGGCTTTCCCTCTCTCCTCTCTCTGACTGAGCTTATGCACACTCAGAGGGACCTGACAGAACTGTTTCCTTGGAAGATTTGCTGGCCAGTCCCCTCCTTGGGAGGGACTGCAGCCCTTGAAGAAAAATAAAAATCTGAGAGACTCAGAGGTGTGTGTGTGTGAGAGAGAGAGAGAGAGAGAGAGAGAGAGAGAGAGAGAGAGAGAGAGAGACAGACAGAGAGACAGAGAGACACAGAGAGAGACAGAGAGACAGAGAGACACAGAGAGAGAGACAGAGAGACAGAGAGACAGAGACAGAGAGACAGAGACAGAGAGAGACAGAGAGACACACAGAGAGAGAGACAGAGAGACACAGAGAGAGACAGAGAAGAGACACAGAGACAGAGGTGGGGGAGAGAGGTTAATTTCTCTTCAGCCTCCCTCGCCTGAGTTTGTTCTACTTCGGGATCCTAGCAAAAGAACAATTGAACAGAAACTGCCAACTAAAAGGGCAGTTCTAGGAGGTTAAAAAAGAATGCAGATCCCAAGCCTCAGACTGTCTGCGGACATGTGCAGGCTTTCCTGGAACCCCAGTGGCTGACCCAGACTGTGAGGGAGCACCAGCTTCTGCAGTTGGCTGCTTACTCTTCCTCACTGGAAAGGTAGAGAGACATGTGTCACTGTTTAACTTCCAGCATTCACAGGTCTAATCTATCCATTTGGAAAAGGGCTTCAGCATAGCTGGAGAGCCAGGTGACCTATCGGTCTAGGAAGACCTGTGCCCATGAGATGTCAATGTTGCAGGTCTGTGGAGAAATGGTAGAGTGGTTCTTAGCTGAGGTGAGTAACAAGAGACAGCCCTCTTTATAAAGACAGACAGCCACAAATGGGGACATTCTCCACGTGTAAACTTCTCCACAATTAAATCCTCTACTATAACCCTCACCACAATATAACCTCTGCACTCTGACTTCTCTGCATGCCACAGCCCACTCCACTCTAATAATGCTTTCTGCAAAAATGGCAGCCAGCACCGAAGAGAGTGTAAAAGTGGGACTCGCCGAACATCACCTCTGTGCTAGGCACAAATGTTATCTAAGTTATTTTCACAAACTTCTGAGGGTTCTCTGTGATACGTCTTTTACAGGTGAAGAAAGGGTGGCTTGGCAAGTTCTATGACTGGCCAAGACCTCCAGACACCCATTATCACCCCTGAGACTATTGCCTCGTCAAGCCAGTGGTTACTCAGAGCAGGTACTGTGGTGAGCACATTTCACACCCATTCCTCCGAGTACCTTTGTGTCTCGGTCAGTTGGTAGCATTATCTCCACTTCCCAATGAAGATTCTACCCAGAGAAATTGGTCACATAGCTGGAAAGGAAGAATTTGATCTCTCACACATTCTATGATACCAGCTATCTGTGATTTATTATAGAGCATGTGGCATTTGGACAATGCACACACTCACTAATGGAGAAAAATCAATTTTGAATCCTTTGAAAAGAGCTTTAGACACTAACCGAGAACTTAGCTGTGATCTGCGTTTTCTGTCCGGCCTGGCTGAACACTTTAGGCATGACATGGTGTCGGATCCTGCCTCCTGGTTTGCTGAACGGAAGCTGTAATGAGGCACAAGTGAGTTTATGATTGTGGAAGGTGCCCTCCAGTCATCCAGAAGGCTACCTGCCACTTGAATCAAGTTAACGAACACACAGTCTCTACCCTTAGATAGTGTGCTCCTTTGACATATTTTGGGAAGCAATGACTTGACATTCCCTGTATTTCTTGCCTGTTTTCTCTCCAATTTCTCTATTTTTAGCTCTTGAGTGTTAGCCTTGTGTGCTCGGCATGGTTACAAGTCTGTGGTTGATAATGCAGGTGCAAGCGTGTGTGATGGGGAGGGAGGCATTGTCTGAGAGAAGTGTGTTCTGTTTCAGGCAGGATAAAAAGAAAAGTCTGTAAAACTCCCATTAAGCAGACTGTCAGACTCTTTAGACATCAAATAACTCTCACAAAACAACATTTTAATGATTTAAGTGTAAACGAATCAGAAACACATGGGTTGCATTTCTCTTGGAATACACAAGGGTTTTCAAACCAAACGAGAAGGAACTTGGCAAGATGCATGCACACAGTGTGCAGTGGCCTTGCCCGAGAAAGGAGTCCCGCAGTTCTCCCTGCAGCCTCGCCCGCCCTCCCTAGGTTTAGCATCCATGCTAGGAAAGGCAGTTATTTTGGATCTGGGCACAGAGGGAAGGGCTTTGGAGAGAAAGCCATAAGCTGCCCCTTGTAAAGTGTCACATAGAGCAATTAGGCCTCTGGGAATAGCTTCCTGCCCATGCTTTTTTAAGGCTGCCAGTGATCAATGGGAGACATTTGAAGGATATTCTGGAACTAAGGTCCTGGCAATATGTAGTAGATCTGGTATGTGCCTCCTCTAGGAGTCAGCCAAGACTCAGTAGGGGCTGCTGGAGTGCAGTGGAGGTGCAGTGGAGGCTGTAGGTGTGACTCTTTACAGCTCCCACTGGTTTGAACTATTTTTTTTTTTTTTTTAATGAAGACTCCTCGAGGTGTCCTCATCAGATCTGGGTGTGGAGGATGCCCATGATGCTCTGGGGTTAAGACACCTTGGGCTCACATTCTGTAGCCCCAGTTGTGGCCTCGGACAAGTCACCTGCTTCCTTAGGGTGGCCTCAGTTTGAGTGTGAGCACACAGAGCATTATGTGGATATGAGAAGATGCGCTGCTTGTCGGTGCAGAGACAGGCCAGAGGAGCCGTCACAGCAGTGCCACTTGCTTCTTCTGTGGTTTTGACAGTGTCGTCATTCATTAGCCAGAATCCTATCACAGATATTAAGACAAATCATATTTGGAAAGATTCAATTATTTTCTTTGAAAGTTTAACAAGGATGGCTTAAAATGTACGCAAGGAACCAATAGCTCTTTAGTTCTAAGCAAAGAAATGGGGCCAACAAGGGTGGACTCAGAGCCTTCACATTGCAGTCAGGAAGCCTAATCAGAAAGGCAGCTTCTAAGGGAACAAGTTCTACAGCATCTCTACTCTGGAACACTGGGTTTACATTTTCCACCAAAGTATTTATTTTGAAGCGGCTGAGTGAAAGTTTCTGGAACTCTACTAATGCGTCAGAAAATGCAAAGAATTCGGTCAATGGGTTTTTCTTTTGCAGGGGGCAAAGCCTGAAATCCAGGCTTCCTCCTGAATATCTGAGAAACAAATAGATAACTCAGAGTGAAATTTGGAATTAAAGTGTGGAGGGAGGTGTGACAACTACAATCCTGTCCTCAGGAGTGAGGCAAGAAGACGGTGAATTCAATGCTAGTCTGGGCTGCACAGTGACATCCGCATCAAAAAAACCAAAGCCAAACAAAAATTAAACATCAGGTCATTCAGCACATTGACCATGTATGCCAAATACCATGACATCTGACCTTCCCGGTCATCACAGTAATGTGGGAAATTAAAAGAATTCCCGCACTTTGTTCCAGGAGACTCAAATTTACTTAATCAACAATGAGGTTGTAGAGCATCTTAGAGTTAACATCTCCTTACATTTTATGATCTATTTAGGCTTCTGCAGAAATGCCTATATGTTATTGTAGGGAATAGTCACATGTTTTCACCGATGCATTGCGGTTTAGAGAAACCCTGAGCAGGCGCAGTGGGCTAAGTGGTAAGGCTTAGGTCTCATAGAGAACCCCCGAGTGCCTGTGAGCAGATTAATAACCTCTGAAGTTCAGGCTTGCCTGACCTCAAACCCAGGGCTCATTCTATTCATTAGTAGACTTGATACCTTTTGCTGAATTTGAATATTCACAATGCATGCCATTATGGATTAGAAAAATAGAGAAAGGGGAAAGCAGAGCGCGAGCACACACACACACACACACACACACACACACACACACACACACACACACACCATTGTCAAAATCCAGGGAGGCGGTAGCTGTCTGGGTGTGTTTCTGGGCCATCTATGCCGCTGAGCTATACATAGGTTTCATTGCTAGTATTCTGCTGTTTTTGTCACTGTGGCGCTGTAGTGTAACTTGAAGTCTGGAGTGATTTTTTTTTCTCTCTTTCTTGACATTGTTTCTTTTGCTCAGGATGGCTTTGGCTTATCTGGGCTCTTTTTTGCTTCTATATGAGTTTTAGGATTGTTTTCTCTTATTGTGAAGAATATCATTGAGATTTTGATGGGGATCCCATTGAATCTATAGCTTGAATTTGATAGTATAGCCATCTTCTCAATATTAATCCTGCCAATCCTTCAGTTTCCTAATGTCTTCTATTTTTTTCTTTGGTGTTTTACAATTTTCACTGTAGAGATTTTCACTGCGTCCAATGGGTTTATACCTATGTATATTATTATTGTTATCATTATTATAAGTGGGTTTATCTACCTGATTTCTTTCTCAGCACATTATTTTACAGTACCTAGAAAAGATACTGATTTTTGTATGTTGATTTTGTACAGCTACTTTGCTGAATGTGTTTATCAGTTCTAAAGGTTTTCTGATAGAGATCTTAGGGTCTTTCATACATAAAACATTGTTTGTTACAAATATGCTAAAAACACACATTGGAGAAAGGAAAGCCTCTTCAACAGCAGTGCCGGGATAACTAGGTATCAACGCATAGGGGAACGGAACTAGATCCCCATCTTTCACACTGCACAAAAATCAATTCAAACTATGTCAAAAGACTTCATCTAAGACCTGGCCCCCCGAGGCTCTTAGAGCAAGACACAGGGAAGGTGTATCAAGATATAGGTATAGGGAAAGACTTTCTGAAAAGGACTCCAGCAGCTCAGAGAACAAAAGCAAAAATGGACAACTGATGATGTGAGATTGAAAGGCTTCTGCATAGCAAAGAAAACAATCTATTGAAGAGACAGCAGAGAGAACAAGAGGGAATCTTTGCTGGCTACATGTCTGGCAGAAGTTTAATGCCTAGATTATAAAAATCCTAAAAATTCTAAAGGCAAAAACCCTAAGTAATAAATGAAATGAATAGACAGTTCACAAAAAGGATGAAGTACAAGCAGCCAATGAATAAATAAATAAAAGTTCAGCATCTTTATCTGTCAAGGAAATTCATATTAAAACTACTGAGATTCCATCTCACCTCAGTCAGAATGGCCACCATCATGAAAGTTTCAATTATCAATTTCAATCATACGTTTGTGATGTAGAATATAATTTAAAATAGATGTACCTCTATTTAAATTAAAATTAAAATAGGTCTACCTCTCAACCTGAAGGTTCATCCTCATAGCAACCCACGTCCTCCAGTGAAGCCCCATTTCCTATTGCTTCTCAGCCTCCCAGAGCAGTACGCTGCCATACAACAAACAGTGTTTTCTTCTAATGTATTCGTATTTAATTTATTTTAAATTATTTTTGTGTTATTGTTTATTATTAGCTAAGGCCCTAATTTCTTTTTTTATGTGGATAGTTTTCTTAATACTATTTATTGAAGAGCCTGTCTTTTCCCCATGGGGTATTCTTGATACCTCTGACAAAGATTTGCTGACTGCCTCTGCATTGCTTTATTTGTGGGGGTCTCTACTATGTGCCATTAGTCCACATATCTATTTTTGTGCCATTATCAAGTTATTTTGATTTAAATGTTATAGATTTATAGATTTAAATGTTACTTTCTCTATAATGTAAAATCAAAAATTATGCCGCCTCTTTCTTCTTTTATGTAAAGTTTTTTGAAGCTATTTGTAGTATTTCGTGGTTCTATAAAATTTTCGATACTTTTTCTACTTTTGTGAAAAATGTCATTAGAATTTTGAAAGTGACAGTATTATATATAAATTTGGGTAGTATTGATATATATATATATATTATGGTTTTCCGAGAAACCCTTTAGAAACAGGGTTTCTCTGTGTAGCTTTGGAGCCTATCCTGGCACTCACTCTGGAGACTAGGCTGGCCTATTTGTTGGGGGCACCTTTTGTAGATGGAGGGTTCCCTAATCAAAAACAATTGTCTATTATTCATTGTTGCATATATATGCATATGTGCCATGGAGCACATGTAGAGGTCAGAGAACAACTTGGGGGGATTGATTCTCTCTTTCCATCAATTGCACTCCTGGGATTGAAATTAGCTCCATAGTCTTGGTAGCAAGCACCTTTATCCAGTGGATAATCTTGCTAGCCCAGAAATTTTAATATCAGTTCTTCAAATCCTTGATAAGGAGCATATACCCAATTTCTTTACTTTCTATTTACTTTCTTTCACCAGTCTTTTACAGTTTTCAATATATTAATGTTTTATCACCTTAGTTAAATTCATTCCAAATGTTTTAATACTTTGTTGGTACTATAAATGAATTGTTTTTATAGTTCCTTTTTATACAAGTTTGATGTGAATCTATAGAAACACTACTGGTATTTGTGGGTTGACTCTATCCTATGACAAGTTTTTAAAATTAATTTTAATAATTTTCTTTAATAGACTTTTAAAGTTTTCTATATGTAAGAGCATGTCAATTTAATTTTTTTATAACATGCATATCTTTGATTTAATTATTTACTTTTCTTTTTCTTTTTGTTTTGTTTAGTACTAATTCTACATTGAGCAGTACCAGCAAACATGAACATTCTTGTATTGTTCTGATGTAAGAGGAAGACAAAAGGTTCGTGGTTTTTAACAGTTGATTATGATGTTGCTATAAGTATGTCATATATGGCCTTTCTTAGGTTAACATAAGTTACTTAGCCTGGTG
The DNA here is from genome assembly GCF_003668045.3 of Cricetulus griseus. NCBI lineage: Eukaryota > Metazoa > Chordata > Mammalia > Rodentia > Cricetidae > Cricetulus > Cricetulus griseus. The sequence continues at coordinate 65,394,926 of NC_048597.1, read as the reverse complement.
GTGGAGGCATATTCCTTTAATCTCAGGCAGTGGCAAGCAGATCTCTGAATTTGAGGCCAGCCTGGTCTACAGAGTGAGTACCAGGATAGCCAGGGCTATACAACAAAACCCTTTCTCAAAAAAACAAACCAAACCAAACCAACAACAACAAAAGATACATTACTTCTATACTTTGCTAATATTGTGAAAGGACATTCAGTTTTATCAATTCTTCTTTCCATCTATTGATCACACAGCTTTTGTCTATTTTGTTATAATATCATGTTTATTGATTGGCATTTATCAAGCTATTTCTATTAGTTTGCTGTGACTAAAAACCCCATGAGAAGTAATTTAAGAGGGAGCAAGTGTAGGTCAGATGGTGGTAGTTGGTATTGCACACCTTTAATCCCAGCATTCAGAGGCTGGTGAATCTCAATGGGTTTGAGGCCAGCCTGGGCTATAGAGCAAGTTCCAGGACAGCTAAGGTTACACTGAGAAACTGTGTCTTGACCCTCTCCACCCGCAAAGAGGGAGCAAGTTTAATCTGGCTTATTATGTGAAGGGTTCCCACCCATCATGGTAGAGAAGACAGTGACAATAGCATGAAGCAGCTAGTCACATTTTAGTAGGCATCAGGCAGAAGATAGCAGGTGGGATAGTGAGACAAAAACCATCCTCCCACAATGACCAACTTCCTACAGCAAGAGTCCACCTCCTAAAAGTTCTACACCCTTCTAAAACAGTATCATTAGCTGATGCTCAAGTACTCCAACACAGGGACCTATGGGGAAACCATAGCATTCCTCCTTTGGCCCTCATAGCCACATGACAATCTCCTGATTCAAAGATTGTTCAAGGTCAAAAGTCTCTTCTGAGATTCAAGGCAGTCTCTAGACGATGAGTGTCTAGAGACATTAAAAAAATAAAAATAAAAAACAAACAAATAAAAATCCCCAATCAACAACAAGGTATATACTTCAATATACCTGAAGTCAACATTACTGTTCCACAAGGGAAGAATGGGACATAACAAAGAAAACCAAATCCCATTAAGGCAAACAACAAATTTGGCATCTCTGTGTCTGACACCTGGCCGCATGATGATTTCATGAGGGATTCAGCAACGGTGAGTAGCTCTCCCTTCTTCCACCTGCAGCAAACACACACTCTCTTGTGGTCCAGCTCTATTCTATACTGCCCTTTTCTCAATGGGCATCCTATCGTTTTGATATCTCCAATATCCTATGATCTGCATTGCAAAATTGGCTTTAGTTTGCTGCAAAACTGGTACATCATGGATGACACTATCTAGTTCTGCTGTCTGCTAAAGATATAGCCTGCCCTGCCTGGGCCAAAGCTGTAGTGGTCTCTGTATGTATTGGTTGCTGAGTCAGGAAAACACTTTTCTAGGCAACTGCTTTTGATTAGGGAACCTTCCATCTACAAAAGGTGCCCCAAATATGGGGCAAGAATTTCCACATGAAACCTGACAAAAACTTAAAAAGGGCATTTTAAAAACAAAAGAACAAAGTCAAGCACACCTGCTTCTTAGCAGCATTTTCTCCAGTGAGCTCGGTTTGCTAGAGGTAAGCAGAGGCTCTTGGCTCCATTAAGAGAGGCTTCCTGACTCAGCATTAGCAGCATGCATGGCTCTTTTAAGAGGCCCTGCTACCAAACAATTAAATGGTGTTTACGAGCAGCAGGCAAGCAAGCTTCTTGGTGGTGGCATGAACCTAGAAACTCTGCTATGAAGCCTAGACTCTCAGAAAGCCAATGAAAAGGGTGGGGCCAGCCGCTGCTTTAATTTTAGCCATTCCGATTAAAGACTCATGTGATAGAGATATACATTAAAGACAGATTCAGATGAAGAAAAACCTCTAAATGGTTTACAGTGTGTTAAAAATATACATAGAAATAGAGCAGCTGGGTGTGGTGGCACATGCCTTTAATACCAGCACTTAGGAGGCAGAGGCAGGCAGATCTCTATGATTTCAAGAGAACGAGTTCCAGGACAGCCAAAGAAACAGAGAGAAACCCCATCTCAAAAAGTAAAAAATAAAAGAATAGAATTTAAAAAAAAAGCCATGGAAAATACACAGGGAGTCTGGATACTATATGTTTTGTTTTGTCTTTGAATTGTTTGACTGATGAGGAAGGAACAACAGCTGCTAACAGACATTTGATTATAAATGTTGCTGGATTAATCCAACCTATATATTTTGAAAATGTCTTAACTTCAAATTTTAAGTCTAAAGACATATTACTTTGGGAAAGAGGTTCTCCTTTTGTTTGAACAGAAGATGAAAAGATTGAAACTGACTATTGTCAAACAAATTAGGCTGTGACTTTTTAATCCACCCACTCTTAAGTTATTACAACATGGTCAAAATGAACCCAGATTCTTTGCAACATCACATAAATGACCTTTAGCCCGGTTCCGTATTAATCCCTGATTCCTCTCTGAAGCCTCAAGAGCCAGAACTCCACTGTCATGTTTCTCTCAGAATTCTCATCTCCCAAAAGCCCATGGCACATTAAACCCTGCTTTATAGCATTTAGAGCTAATCTAGCCTGCAACTCCAAGGTCTTCCTGACTCCTCCAAAACCATTTCCAAAGACCAAAGGACCATATGCTTAGGTTTATCACAATAGCAACCCGGCTCCTGACACCAACTTCTGTATAAGTTACTTTTCTTGTTGCTGTAACCAAATACCTTACAAAAAAGAAATTTAAAGGACCAAGAGTTTGCTTTGGCTTAAAATTTGAGGGTTACAATCACTGAGGAAAGAAAGGCATAGCTATAGGAGTTTTACGTAGCTGGTGGCATTGTATCTGCCTCCAGGAAGCAGAGCATAAACAGGAAGGGAGTCTGGCTATAAAACCTTAAGGTTTACCTCAGTGATACACTGTGTCCGGTGAAGCTATATCTCCCAGTGTTTCTCAGTTTTCCAAAGAGCAACAAGAGCTGGGGACCAAGAGTTCAAATTACCTGAGCCTATGGGGATATTTCACACTCCATGCATTCCAATGCGGAATTTCACTTTGTCATGTTGAATGATCTCTTAAAAAAAATAGCTGAATTTAGTTTGTTAGTGTCCAGTCACGGAGTCAATCCCTATGTTTATCAGTAGCATTGTCATATAGATTTCTTTTTTTTAAATTTAAATTAGAAACAAGATTGTTTTATATGTCAATCCCCATTCCCTCTCCCTCTCCTCCTCCCTGCCCCCCACTAACATCCTACCTATCCAATATCATTTCTGCTCCCCAGGGAGAGTGAGGCCTTCTATGGGGGACAGCTTCAGAGTCTGTCATATCCTTTGGCCTAGAGCCTAGGCCCTCCCCCAATGTGTCTAGGCTGAGGGAGCATCCCTCTATGTGAAATGGGCTCCCAAAGTCCAATCCTATGCTAGGGAAAAGTTCTGATCTACTACAAGAGGCCCGATAGATTTCCGAGGCCTCCTCATTGACACCCGAATTCATGGGGTCTGGATCAGTTCCATGATGGTTTCCCAGTGATCAGTCTGGGGGAAAGACCTCAACATAAATCCAGCCACACTGAACCTCTTAGAAGAAAAAGTAGGAAGTACCTTTGAACGAATTGGTACAGGAGAGAGCTTCCTGAACATTACACCTGTAGCACAGACACTGAGATCAACAATTAATAAATGGGACCTCCTGAAACTGAGAAGCTTCTGTAAGGCAAAGGACACAGTTAGCAAGACAAAACGGCAACTCACAGAATGGAAAAAGATATTCACCAACCCCATATCCGACAGAGGGCCGATCTCCAAAATCTACAAAGAACTCAAGAAGTTAGTCTCTAAAACACCTAATAATCCAATTAAAAAGTGGGGTACAGAACTAAATAGAGAATTCTCAACAGAGGAATCTATTAACTGAAAAACACATAAAAAAAGTGCTCAACATCCTTGGCCATCAGGGAAATGCAAATCAAAACAACTCTAAGATATCATCTTATTCTAGTCAGAATGGCTAAAATCAAAAACACCAATGATAACTTATGCTGGAGAGGATGTGGAGAAAGGGGAACACTTCTCTGCTGGTGGGAGTGCCAACTTGTACAGCCACTTTGGAAATCAGTATGGCAACTCCTCAGGAAAATGGGAATCAGTCTACCACAAGATCCAGCACTTCCACTCTTAGGCATATACCCAAAAGAAGCACATTCGTACAACAAGGACATCTGTTTAACTATGTTCATAGCAGCATTATTTGTAATAGCCAGAACCCGGAAGCAACCTAAATGCCTCTCAATTGAAGAATGGATAGAGAAAAATGTGGTACATTTACACAATGGTGTACTATTCAGCCGAAAAAACAATGGAATACTGAAATTCGCAAGCAAATGGATGGAATAGAGGAAACCATTCTGAGCAAGGTAACCCAGTCACAAAAAAGACAAACTTGGTATGTACTCATTCATATATGGATTTTACACATAGAGCAAAGTATCACCAGCCTATAATCCATACTACCAGAGAAGCTAGGCAACAAGGAGGACTCTAAAAGAAACATACATGGTCCCCCAGAGAAGGGGAAAGGAACAAGATCTCCTGAGCAAATTGGGAGCATGGGGGTGGGGGGAGGGAGCTAGGAGAATGAGAAGGGGAGAAGAGGAGGGGTGAGGAGGACATAAGGGAGCAGGAAGGATGTGTAGGGGGAAGAATAGAGGAGAGCAAAATAAGAGATACCGCCAGAGAGGGAGCCAGTATAGGTTTAAAAAGAAATGAGGCACTAGGGAAATGTCCAGAGATCAACAAGGAAGACACCAACTAACCATCTAAGCAATAATGGAGAGGCTACCTTAAGTGCCCTCCCCTGATAATGAGATTGAGGACCAACTTATATACCATCCTAGAACCTTCATCCAGCAGCTGATGGAAGTAGAAGCAGATACCCACAGCTAAAAACTGAACTGAACTGGAATCCAGTTGCAGAGAAGGAGGAGTGATGAGAAAAAGGGTCAAAACCACACTGGTGAAACCCATAGTTTTATTTTTTTTATAGTATCTTTGCCTGGCTTTGATCATAAGTAATGCTAGTTCTATAAAATGAGTCTGGATGCTTTCCTCCTTTTTCAGCTTTTTAGAAGAGCTTGAGAAGTATAGATATTAGTGTTTCAGTCATGAACCACTGGCTCTTGGTTTTTATTTGTGGGGAAGTTTTTAATTCTTTTTTAAGATTTTTAAATTGTTTTGGAGGGGGTGCTGTGAAACAGTCCTTCTGGACATTGTGAAGTGGTGTTGCTCTCATTTTTAGTATAAAGCTGATTGGCAGATTTTTGGGGTAGGGAGAATACTGGGAAGAAGGGCAGAGTCTCCAGAGTCAAGAGGAGACGCCAGCCAGACATGAAAGAATCAGCATGGGAAGTGCATAGATGAGGTAAATGAACCTTGGGGGGAGCACATAGATTAATAGAAATAGGTGAATTTTAGCTATTAGAACTAGCTAAAAAACAAGCCTACGCTATCAGCCAAGCATTAATAGTTAATAATAAATCTCTGTATGATTATTTGGGAACTGGCTGGCAGGACAAAAAAGTTTTCAAGACAAGGTTTCTCTGGGTAGCCTTGGCTGTCATGGAAGTCACTCTGTAGACCGGGCTAAGAGATCCACCTATCTCTGCCTCCAGAGTGCTGGAACTAAAGGCATGTGCCACCACCGTCAATCTAGTTTTTAATGATTAATTGAATCTCTTTATGTATTATTGGTGTGTTTTCAGAGGTTCTGTTTCTTCATATTAAGTCTTGGTAAGTTGTTTACCTATTTATTTCATGTTATTTAATTGTTAGTATAAATTTTTTAAAGCTGTGTCTTATGATCCTTTGTGTTTCTAAAGTGTCAGATATAATCTTTCATCTGTACTTTAATTTATTTAAAGCTTTTTGCCCCTGGATAGATGCTTACAGAGTTTTCCACTTGTTTTTTCAGAAAGACAATTGTTAGTTTGGTGTTTTTTGTTTTTTAAAATTTTTGCATGGTCTTTCTGTTCTCTATTTCAATTATTCTACTTCAATATTTATTTATTATGGAATATTTATTTAACCAGGCGAAGATGTGTTACAATCATTCATGGTGCATTTGTTAACTATGTAAAAATTTGCATTAATTAAATAAAATTAACCTGGGCTCACAGAGGCAGGGTTAGCAACTCTGGTTGACAGGAAGTATCAGGGAGGAGCTGAACTTGTTTTTGTCTTTGTTTGTTTGTTTTTCAGTTGGGACAGTGGGGAAGGGAGTGGCTTTCAGGACACCAGCAAAGACAGAAAATTAGCCAATTGGTATTCTAACTCTCTGAGCTCACAGGTTTTCACCCAGCCTTTGAATCTTGAGTTTTACTAGAACAATACACAATGGAGATTTAGTTAGAACTACCTTTAGTGGCAGCAACAGAACCACTGTCTGGGGGAAAGAATCTCCCTACTACACACACAACTCCAGACTACAGCCTTAGTGGCTGGGCTGCTAATAGTTTAAAGTGCAGCCACTGTAAGGAAGGTAGAACAACATTTATTATTTCTTGCCTTCTGATAACATTAAAGTTAGCTTATTATTATTGCCATTATTGTTGCTCTGATTTGGTTCCTTGAAGTCTATTATTAAGTTGTTTGTGATCTTATAGCATGATAAATAAAGGACCTAGAGACAGATACTGGGGTTCAAGCTTCAAGCTGAAGATCAGAGAAGCAAAGCAGCCAGGCCTGTAGATCTTACCTCTACCAAGGCTGAAATGGCAATCCTGTCTCCACAAAACCTCAGAGGCAAAAGGCTCTCAATTTCTGTCTCCTCCTCCTTTTATTCCTTTCTTCACCTCCTGTCTCCACCTCCCCAGTGCTGGGATTAAAGGCATATGATCCCAAGTGCTGAGATCAAAGGCCTTAGCTCTGTTACTCTTCACTCTTGTGTAAGTCAATTGTGGCCTTGAACTAACAGAGATCGGTTAGTCCTGGAATTCAAGGTGTATACCAATAACCACCTAGCTCTGTGACTGCTAGGATTAAAGGTGTGTATCACCACTGCCTGATCTCTATAACTTGAGGCTGGCTTTGCTTTCTGAATCCTCAGGCAAACTTTAATAAATTATAAATAATATATCACCACATGATTTTTTTTTTACCTTCTTTTTGTTTTGTTTTGGTGTTTTAACATTGGGTCTCCGTGTGTATAACCCAGACTAGCTTCTGACTCTTTAGCCTCCTATTTCAGCTTCTTAAGTGCTAGGGACACAAGCAGGCATGACTAGACCCAGTATTTATCTGAATTTCCATTTTATGGTTGTCTTTGTTGCTTTTCAAAGCTTTTGGTATGCTTTGATTTAATTTTCACTTTTTAGGTACTTTTATAGTTCTCTCTTGATGTTTTGTTTGATTCATTGAATTCTTCAGGAGGGCATTGCTTCATTTCCACATGTTTTTGAATTTTTAGTAGTTACTTCTGTTATGATTCATAGCTTCCTTTATGTTTGAAAAAATGCCTGATATAATGTTTTTCTTCTTTTAAAAGATCTTTCTCTTACTTGTGTGTGTGTGTGTGTGTGTGTGTGTGTGTGTGTGTGTGTGGTTTATATGTGTGTAGGTACCAGTGGAAGCCAGAAGACGCCATCAAAACAACTGGAGCTGGGGGCTTCAGGTGGTTGTGGACTGTGCAGTGTGGATGCTGGTGGAACTGAACCCCAGTTCTCAGCAAGAGCAGTAAGTGCTCTTTACTCCTGTGTCATTGCTCCCATCTCCCCAACCTCCCTCAAACAGACAAACAAACTGAAACAGAAGAAAAGAAAAGGAAAAAAAATCTATTTCTTCTCTAAGTTCCACAGTATTCTGGAAAATATAACATACTCACTCCAATCAAGTGTCTATTTTGTTCCTTAATGAAATATTTTGTATATGACTGCCTGCAATATTTGGATGATGGTATTACCTCAATCACTTGTTTCATTTTTTTTTCTTCTATTTAAATGACCTATGGTGTTGGAAAGGAGGCACTGAAATCACCTACTATTCTACTTCACTGTATTTATCCCTTTAGGCATTTTTTTTAATCCTAATGGATGGATATTAATTCATGCCATCGTAAAATTTCAGGTCAGAAGCCAAACTATTGTAAGTTGTTGAGTATCCATATTTCAACTTGATTTTACATCTGACTTTGAGGCTGGGCCATGATTCCAAAATATTGTTCTGAAGACAATAATCCTGAATATTGGAATCCCCAAAGATCAAAATCCTCCAAGTACAATTTAAATTTTGTTAAGAGATGTTCATTTACACGTTAAGAGAAGATGTGAGAAACACAGAATACATACCACTTTACACAGTTAAGAGAGGTGACAAGGAAAGATGTAGTTTTACAAGTATAATGTTCAAGTACTTTGGCGACAGCATCAGAATCCTAACGGTCAGCAACAGTGAAATCTCAGTCATGGAGAAAATTGCTCAGAAGTGAACTGTATAAATACATACCACTACTGTGCTCACCAACTTCATGTGTGCAGTCACCCGTGGTCATGTGATAATGGAGAACAGTCGAAAGCAGTTGTTCTGGATCACAAAGCCAGCCAGCATCTACCCCAGGTACCCAGAGAAAAGAAAAGATAGCCACCCTGGACTCCAAACCTCTGGCTTGTGGTTTGGGAGCTGGTGCATATTTGGATAGTGGTTACAGCACAGATAGCAACTGAGCCCCGCTCAGACCCTTCCCCAGGTCAAGGGACACAGTATAGATTTTACTGCATTGAAGGAGCTGGCAGTTTGGGAAAGATGATCTGCACTGCCAATAGTAATGGATGGCCATCAACAGCCTTCAGGGCTGTTGGAGCAAGCCAAGGCTTCAGTCTGGGAACTCAGTTTTTCCTATGTTCTCTACCAACTCTCTATTGTCTCAGAACCATGGTTCCTCTTGCCTCCATGTGGCATTGTGTTGAGGTCTGCAGCATCTCTGGAGTATCTCTTGGTTTTGGCATGATGTTCCAGCCCTTCTTTTGGGTAATGTTTGGAATATCAAACCACATTTTGGTCATGTGAATGAGCCCACACAACTTCACTTGGCTTCTTGGCATTTCCACAAAATTGTCTTCTTCCACAAAATTGCCTGGAATTAATAAAAGGAACCTCAGTCTCTGAAATAAATTCATGGTTGGTCACCACCAAATATGTACTCAGGCAAAATGTGATCCTAGAAATTTTATGGTTCACAAATGTAGATACACAAAAATGACCTCTCTTCATTTACTGAAGAGATTTCAATGTTTTTATAAACATGCAGAATTACACACAAAGACAGCATTGTGATGATGTACTTTTATGGTGTTAAATCACAGAGACAGAGAGAGAGAGAGAGAGAGAGAGAGAGAGAGAGAGAGAGAGAGAGAGGAAATGAAAAAGAAGAAAAGAAAAAAGGCATTAAGTTAATTAGATTAGAACTCTCCAGAAGTCTTTACTGTCTATAGCCTCCATATTAGAAAAAATGGATAGGTGAAATGTATAGCATAGAGAATGGTAAGAAATGCTAGTAATTACAAATAGTAGAAAAACTATAAAATAAGATAAAAAACTAAGAAGAAATTTATGATGAAAAAGTATGGTAGAGTCATAGGTTATGGCCAGTTCAATGATGTGGCTTTCCTAGTGCAGGCCACCTTTTACAATCATTGACTGTATTTTCAAATCCTACATCATGGCTAATAACTGACTTTTTTTTTTTTAAGTGCATGGCTATCATTGAAGAACATATTCACTCTCCCTTGCTCTGCAATGATGCTCTACTTGATATTTTTCTGTGAACTGATGTCCACCAATGTGTGTATTCCCTATGTAATTTTTCCATGGTTAGGGCCACCCTTCTGTGTTGTTTTGGGGACACAGAGAAATCTATCCCCTATTTAGTCATATACAGACATCAGATTTTATGGAAACAATACTGGTGATCAAACAACACCATTGCGTAAGTGCCTTCTTGCCTACCCTGCCCATAATTACTTTCAAACTGGCCAGTAACTCTGCTGGCTTCTTGCGAATGTGGCTTGAATTCATTAAGAGCTCCTGGATTTTCATCAGCTGGAAGGAATGTCAATGCAGACAAATGACGCAGTTTGACATTAAAATTTTTGTCATTACTGTATCATGTGGCCAATCCACTTGTTGAAAATTTCCACCAAATACTCATGGTTGAATGGGAAAAAAACCAAACCCTATTGGTAACACATTGAAATTCACCTTTAGACTCCTTGCTCATATCTGATTCCATGTGTGCCATTATAACCATGGATTCAAATGAAATTTATTTTCTCATTCAAAGTTTGCAAAACATTCCAATGCTAGGATGCTTCACTTCCATCTCATAATACAGAAACAAATGGTTAGGTTCTATGATTTTCCCTGGTGGGGCACACATTGTGTGTATATGACTTAAATGTAGTGGGAACAGTTTGGAAGTGAAATAGCTAGTTGCAGTAAAGCTTGCAGTAGTTTGTCTGTTATATTTAGTGGTTAGTGTAAGAAGTCTGTCTCCCCTGAACACGGAGGTCAATAAGGAGGCCTCTGCACTCCAGGGAGCCTCTCGTGGTGGATTAGTATTTTTCCCTGGTGCAAGAAGTGACTTTGAGAGTCCATCCCACATGAAGGGTTACACTCTGGCCCTGGACACATGGGGAAAGGCCCAGGACCAGCACAGGAAGATTTGGTGGACTTTGCAGAGCCCCTGTTGAGGGCCCTACCCTGCCTGGGGAGTGGTGGGTGGATGGGGTGGGGGGTAGGCTGGGGTGGGGGAGGAGGGATGGGGGTGAGGGGAGGGAGAGGGAGAAGGGACTTGAAACAAGCTTGTTCCCTAACTAGAACTAATAAATAAATTAAAAAAAAGAAGTCTGTCTCTTTCAACAGCAGGATCACTAATCAAGACTCTACTCACTACACAGTCTGTTTGTAACATGGCGGGAGACTAATTATTAACTGTCTTTGAATCATTTCACTCCCTGACACAGACAATGCATGATTGAATAATTTAGCAGCTGCTATGGGCACGACCAAAGAAAGTATTAGTTCTTTACCAGAATTCAAGTTTCTGTTCCTTTTACATAGTATTTTTACTTTTCATGGAAATGGCAGTTATCAGGGTGTAGGCTTTCAGAATTTCAGCATTTGGAGCGTTAAACATTTTGTTATTATGACCCTGGATTTTATCTTTGGAGAGTTGGGTCTCTGGATTTCAATGTCTGAAGGGTTATGAAATTCAGAACCTTGTCTTTTGGTATGTTGATTGGCACCAATTTACCATATCAGTGAGTTCTACACTTGGAGAAGTTTTCGTATTGTTGCTTGGTCTCATTCCATTGCATCCCTAAGATTTCTGTTCAGCATTTCTTGCAAGGCAGGTGCATTTCTTGTGAGACATATATAACAATGCTACATTCACCAAGATTTTGTTAGTCTGTGAATGTATTTTATGTCTTTACCACTATCTTGCATTCATTTCTAGAGGAAAGCTTTGCTGGGTATAGAATTCTTGTGATTTTTTTTTCAATTTGTTTTTTAGTACCTTGAAGGTATCATCCCATTATCTCTTTTAAAGTTTTAGCTGGTAAGTCAGCTATGACTCATGTATACATCTCTTTTCTCTTTCTACTTTCAAGACACCTGCTTTTCTCTTCCGACAGTTGGTGCTGTGTCTCATGATGATATTATTTAACTTTTTTTCTTAGAGACTTAAGTTTTAAGAATCTGGTTATACATATCTTTCACAATGTAGAAATTTTAATCTATTCTTCCTTTTTGTTCATTTAAAATTAAAATATAACCATAGTGCCTCTTTTTCCTTCTCTTCCCTTCCAAAAATCCCATAGTTCATGTAATTGCTTATTTAATATCATCCTATAAATACATTATGATTTTTCAGTTTTCACTTTTGATTTCTCTAATTGTATAAATTGCATTTGAATTGTTTGAAAACATTTGAAAAATGTTCTATTTCTTCTGCATGGCCTTGGTCTCATCTTCACTGAAGCTATGCTCTGTGTCTTTCAGATCTATCATTATGCTCTTCAGTTCTAGGATTACTACAGTTTCTAGTTTTAACTTCTGGTTTTGTTCATGCGTTGTTTCCCAGATTTCAGTTGTCTGTAGCATCTTGTTTTCTGGCTCCTTACTATCCCCATAGTTTTGAGTTAATGTCTGTCAATTGAAGAACGAATACCTCTCCTCTTTCTTCGCAGACTGGTTTCAGCAACTGAAGGTCCCTTCCTATTGGCTCCTTGTTGGGTTTATGGGGTAGTCTCAAGGATCTGTTAAATCTGCAGCAAGGTCTGTAGGTTGCAATGCTCCTGGTTAATACACATTGCCTATGTGGGGTTACCAAATTCCTAGAGTTGTGGGGTACAGGCAGGGGACTTCCTGTTCTCCCATCTCGCCAACCCAGACATTTACATTTCAGATGAATATTACTGCAATTGGATTTGATGTTTCACAGTGTTCCTTTTGTTCTGTCTGTCCTATTCTTTGTCTACTTTGTTCCAGATTTATTCCCTGACCTTTAGATCAATTTAAATTAGAAATAGCATATTCATCACTCATTTCTTTCTATCTATAGCTGTAATTGGTTTGTTATTTCACTGTTTGCTTTGCAGCTTAACTTATCGTTATATAGCTCAACTGATGTTATACTCTTCCTGTGTGTTATAAGAAACTTTTGATGATTTCCATTTTCCTCTCCCACATCTTTATATTACCGTGGTCATTAACTCTTCTTAAGTATTCATTATGATCCCACATCCCACTGGTTTTATTTGAGTAAGCAGCGATCCATATTTTTAAAAACAGAAATAATGATGAAGGCAGTCTTAGATATTTACCCATTAGGTGCCTTTGTTTCTGTATGCTTCATATTTCCTTCAGTATCTTTTTCTTGTCTGAATCACTTTCTTGAATATTTCTTTTAATATGGGTTTACTGGTAGGCGTTTTTTTTTCAAATTTTAGACATAAAGATGCCTTTACTTGTTTTTTAGAGGTATTTTTACTAGAACAAAAGATTCTGTGTGATTTTGAAGCCTAGGAAAGGCATAATAAAAATAAGCTTACATATGCCAAACCCAAGTATTATTTGCACTGTAGTTGTTGTCCAATGTTATCCACTTACCAAATAATAACATGTGTGCATCCATACAACCTAGAACTGTAACCACAGTGTCACATTGTCTATTTGGATAAAAGATGTAGCAATGGAGTCAGCATTAATCACCTTTCTGGTCTCTGTGACCAAATACCAGCTGAAAGTGTTTTGGTTCATGCCTCAAGAGGGAATTCAGCACACCATGGCAGAAAGGCAAGGAGGCAGGGGTGTGAGATAGTAGTAGTTGGGAAGGAAAGGGAGAGGGAGAGAGGGAACATGGAGGGGAGGGAGAGGAAGAAGAAGAAGGACAGGGTGAGGTAAAGGGAGATGACAGGGAGAGGGAGAAGGAGAAGCCAGCTCTTGCTTAGCAGGATCCCCTTGTTTCTTATTATTTGGTCCAGGACTACAGTCCAGAGGATGGTGCCATCCATATTCAGGGTGGCTGTCACTCCTCAGGGAAACTGGTCTGCAAACACCATAGTCACATTCAAAGCTGTCTCTCTTAGGTGATTCCACACTTAGGTTAGATATGGAAGTTCACAGACTCCAGGAAATGTTGACTATGTGGACTCAGATAAAGATAATTACTGAAATGTCCTGGGCAGGTTACATGACTTTTACCTTAACTGGGTCTTTTAGAGACAGCTGTTAATGTCACCGTGCTTTAGTCTCTCTGGCCCACAGCAGTATTTGAAATGTACTCTCAAACTTTTGAGAAATGTTAGGAACATCCTTACATAGTCAACATCTCTTTAGAAGATATACTATGCACTCCACGGGCTTCCCATGGCATCTTTCTTCATGTTAGCCTCCATGCCAGGTGTTAGCAGTGAACGGGATACCTTCTGTAGTGTCTTCATGCACCACATCTCTGCTATTGCTGTGGTTGAAGTCTTCACTGTGTCATCTGGAACCTTGTGAGGATGTCTGACTTTTTTTTTTTTGCTCTTAGGCTCTCAATTTCTAATTTATCCACTATTCTCACCAGCAGTTCTTAAGTACATGTTGAGATGTAACAGTTGATAGAGTTGGAGACATGACCATGAAGCCCAACACATCTGGTTGGGAATCTAGAGTCTCCTATTTATTAGATGTTTGGTCTTGAGGAAGTCTTCCCTCACTGAACCTCAGCCCTCATCTACTGTGAGCTTTATGTAAGATGACTTAGGAAAATCTGTCTCTGTACCTGGGTCCTGTTTAGCTCTTATGTATTATTATGCGGCTCTCTGTTTTTGTCACAGTGAAATGTAGGTGTCTTTTCTCAAGTCACATTTTGTTTTTAAACCATACTTTTTCCATATGGTAAATGAATTACTATCACATTCAGTTCTAATAGTTGATGATTCCAGGACCTATAATGATTCAAAGGGTGAACTATAATTTAGACTTGGAACTCATCAGACAATTCTATACAGTTTTCCCTATTCTGGTGCTCCAGAAATCCCTCCCAACCCTTGACAACTGTCTTTCTTTTGGCCCTCCAGTCTCTTCTGCCAGAAGCTCTGAAACTAAGTAGACATAGACTTTCTTTTCAGAACATCTGAGAGGGACTTGGGACCCCAGCCCCTTCTGTTTTTTGGCGGGTGTTTTAGCTTATCAGAAGTCTATGCCTTGGATCCCTAGGTGATCTGCAGGTCCCTACTGACTGCGACACTGTCTTCGTTTTCAAGGGGTATTTCTCAGTTTATCACCAATACATGCTTACATGTGAAAAGTGATGCCATGGTGGGAGCAGGGGAAAGTTGATGGAGTTTTTTTCCTCAGATGTCCTGTGGACATCACATGGTAGAGGACAGAGATCCCGGCCTGAATTCAGGCTGCCTGAAGATGGGTCATGGCCCTTGTCAGGCTGACAGATCTGAGCATTTCACATAACTTGCCTGGGCTTGTTTTTTTAATCTCTATAAGGGAGCCCAGTCACTCTTCAGCCTGCTGTTTGGCACTGTGCAAAGGTAATTGGTGCTTATTGGTGTTTTATAAATGTCACAGGACTCCACACAGAGCTACAATCAAAACATTTTATACCGAACACTGAAAAATCAAATACAGCCAAAATAACTTTTTACACCAACTTGGAGTTTGGAAACAAAATTATTTATAAAGTAGGGATTTGCTACTTTGTATGTTTTGGCCTTCAATTAAATTCTTTTTAAGCTCAGGCTCCATGCTACAATGGCTCCAGAATTAGTAATAATAAGACATTAGTTACACTGGTGGGTAATAGCTTTATTTAAAATACGATGAAGTGTTAACTCAGTGTCTCCCAGGACTGAGTGAAGCTATCCAGAGGCCGCAGCTGTTACTGTAGTCATTAGATTGGTGGCTGAGATACACAGAACAACTATGTTTCATGTAGCAGTGTCCCCTTGCTTTTATGTTTGAGCCTCTAACATCCCTTTGGGAATCTTTGCTATAACTCCTTTTACTGGCAGAGGAATGGGAAGCAAAGAAGTTTGTCTGCTTTAAATCCCAATACTCACAGGAAATGACAAAGCTGGGGAAGCTATGAAGCAACCCAGGACTGAGGGCAAGGGTCTGCTGCCAGACTGTAGACAGTGTGGGCTCTAGCACAACACACACTCACAGAGTATGAGTGGGGGCTGGGCTTCTTCATGGACATAGGATATGCAAAGCGTTTTGCACGGGGCTAGGCACTGACACTTAATAAAAACTGGCTATTCTTCATCGTCCACATCCTTTTTCTCGGGAGCACAAGGGTGTTGACAAACACAGCCAGGGGCATCTTCCAATTTACGCATTTCCCCAAACCACCCAAGAACATACTCCTAGCAACCCAGTCTGGAACTGACTGCATTGTCACTTCCCTTTCATCTTGTGTGTCCTGGGTGGTGGGGACTTTTCTCCACTCTCCCTTCCCCTCTCTCTGTCCTAGGAGCCAACATTTCGTCCCTCTGCCTTGCCACACCTTCTTGTACCTGAGTTCCATCCTCGAAGCTCTGGAGCACCCTCAGGTGACGGTGTGGTTGGGGCAGTATTGCACTATGTCAGAGGGAGGAAAAGAGAGAAAGCTGTTCTCTCAGGGAGACGTGGCCCATCTTCTCTAGGACTTGGCTCCTTCGCTCTGCTTCTGTCACCCTGGCCAAGCTGCCCTGGATTTGGGCTTTGCCCTGAGATCTGGGAAAATAGTTGTCCCCTGGGCTCAGGCAGCCAGCCTCTGTACCGTCTGAGACTGACAGGAACACAAATTCGCTGGTGTTCTATGCCAGCCCTACAGAATATGAGAGTGCGGGGGAGGGAAAGAATCAGTCCATGCTCTTCGGGATTCTGCAGGCAATTCTGGTGTGTGTTAAGATTTGAAAACCACAGTTTTAAAGGAAATACAACATGAAAGAAAGCAGAGAGCCTGAGTATTCTGCTTTGATTCTTGCCAAGCCCTGTGCTGACCCTTCAGGTTTTTGTCAAAGGCGACATGCTGGCTCCACAGATTGGGGCCTGGGGCTTGTGAAGGGCTGGAGGTACTTAAGTAGCTAACTTCTTTCTGCTTTGTGGGGCAGGAGGGACTATCAGGAGGGACTGGCTAGTCTGCTATTTCCCGAGGACTTAGCATGGTCTGTGCGCTTGCGCCCACTGTTTCGTTTAATTTTCATTCTAACATCCTCTAAAGTGAGAGAATTGATCTGTATAGATGTAGTAATCTGGAGTTGCTTGGAGGAAAGAGCAGATGAAGGGAGTGGTGCTGATGCAGGGCCACCGAGTAGGGGGAGAGCTCCTTTATTGAATCATTATGCCACAGATGGGCAAGGGCTAGGAGGAAGGCCTTGCCCAAGGTCATGCAGAAAGCCAGTGTCTACCAATGCCCTGTGGCACGCTCACCCAAACCTTACCAATAAATAGTCGCTTGCATTTCAAAACTGTTTTTGAACTTTGCATGTTAAAATGGCTTTGAGTGTGTAAAAATGGTACTGTTCTCTTACATTCTCTTACTCTTGTCCCTGCCTTTCTACCTTACCATCCTCAAGACTACATAGGGGGCACTTAAACTCTGCATTCTGAGTCATTGTAGATCGACAGTCACAGAAATATTACAGGCGCTCCCTGTGTATCCTTGAGGGCATTTTGCTCAACAGGAACATAGAATGCAGAATTTATATATTTGTCTAAGCACTTCCTTTTTTCTTATTCAGGCTCAACCTCATGGAGGTGCTTGAACCTTTCTGCAAGACCTTCATAGGCCTCCTAGGGCCCTGCTGTCCACTGCACAGGTGGAAGTGGGTAGGAATAGGAAAGTCTTCTGAGATCATCCTAGCAAGGGATGCGGAGCCCGGAACCAATCTCTGCAGAATGGAAACTCACGCCGTCCATACTCTTTGCTGAGCTGAGCATCAGAACATTCTATAGTTGTGTTATTTTGGTCCCTGCTTTGCTCCTCCCCTCAGGAGCTGCTCCCATCAGCAGCTGGGTACCTGGGTGAAGGAATGAATCCCAAGCAGGTGCCTGTTGCAGAGGCACTCATCCTTCAAAGGGCAGCTTTGCTGCCTGGACATAAGCGATAGCCAGGGCTGGCCAGTTAGAAACACAGCCAAGCAGAGTGTGCCTTCTGAGGGAAGGAGCCTATTAAAGCTGGCTTACAGGATGGAGCACTCCAGAGTAAGGTTCCAGAATGGGAGCAATGACAACTCTTAAGTGTTGTGACTGCTGGGGCCCCGTGGCAACCTGTCCTCCCTACTCTGACTTATAACAATCCTTCCTACTTGAGTTGAGAGAAATTCAGTTCGCATGTTCCTGGACGATCTACATGATTTTCAACAAGATACTACAGTTAACATTTGTGCCCCTGGATGTTGATGGTGTTGCTTTCATTATTACATTTGGAGCCTAGTCCTTGAAGGAAAGCCAGCTGGTCCATTACTGCACAATGAGCAGGAGCAAAGGGCACAGTGTCTGCGGGCGGTGTCGGCCACAGCATTGCAGTGTCCAGCGAGAACTGGGAGAGGTCATGAGCTCCATGGCCTCTGCAATGCCTGCTGGCAGGACCCGAGAGAGGTGGAAAGAGCAAGGAGCTGCAGAGGAACTGAGGTGGGGGGCTTCTGGTGTAGAGGAAAATGGGGATTACCGGGCCAGCACCAGGCTTGCTTCCTGTTCAGCTCGGAATGTTAACTTTCTCTCTGGGGTCTTATCCTTGTCTTCTGTAGAGCGTCTCACTGTATCCCAGGATCTTTGTGGACCCAAATAGACTATTAATTTATTGTAGGAGTCTTCAGTGTCTTATTACGGATATTATTTGGCACTGTCTAAATAAATGTTTTCGCAAGAAATGTTTTGACTCTAATCCTCAATGGGAGATTCACTTTTCACAGTCATCCAGTACTGCGCATACCGAGTGACTACAAAGGAAATTTCACAAATCAACATTTACCCTTCCTACAGAATGGGTAAATCAAGGCAGAAGCCTTCCTGTAGAGGCTGCAAGGCTTCAAGGGCGGGGAAGGACACCCCATGTAAGCTGTAGTAGGGGAATTGTAAGCCCATCAATAGCAAATCTGGAAACTTCCACACTTCACCTGGTAGGCAAAATTGGTTTAAAGTGGGTTGCCCCTGAAGAGAAGATCTAAAACTAAAGGATGAATTACACACATTTGTAAAACAGGTGCAGTCATCAAAGACAGTATTTTACATGGAGAAGGGAAACATCAAAGACAACTATTGTATGGTTTCATTTATATGACATTTCTAGAAAAAGCAAAACAATAGAGAGGCAGAAAGCAGGCCAGAGGCTTGCAGAGATAAAGGAATGCACAGAGGAGGGGGGCTGTTTGGGGTAAGGAGAGGTCTCTGAAGCCGATGATGGCTGCATATCTGCTACACTTAGTATAATTGCCAAACTGTACAGTGATAGTGCATTAACACACGATATGAAGGCTGAGGGTACGGGAGGCATGGGGACTGACAAAACTAAGCCTGACATGGGGGTGATAAAGGATTTTGTTCGTTTGCACTGTGTTCTTCAGGCATGGTGAGTTTGGTCTAAACCTCTCAGTATGTTATTGCCTCTTCTCACCGTATCCACAGCATCATTAAACATCATTAAATTACATGTGGTTTGAAAACTGCTAGTGGAAAACCATAAGAATGAGCAGGTGGACACTGCTTAGATTTATCTCAGAAACGAAATTCTTTAATAAGCAATGGGGTTTTATAAATCCAAGCAACAGTTAGATTTGTTTTTTTGTAATGTTTTCAAGGGCAATATCTCACTGTGTTGTCCAGGATAACTTTGAACTCTTGGGCTCAAGTGGTCTTCCTGCCCCAGCTTCCTGGGGAGCTGGGATTGTGACACCAACTCTCTACCTGCTTCTGTACAATAGCCAACAAATGAGGTGAGTAGACCCTAGCAAGCTGCAATTTCAAGCACACATGTTTGTCATATTTATGGCTGGTTCTGACTACATGTGAAGCCTGGAGAAGACATCTCTTTGGGGTTTAGGATGGAAGCCAGCTACTTGTAGTGGGGTTCCCTGGGTTGTTAAGCAGTTCTGATGCTCCAGCCTTGCTCTAGTTCCATCAAGATAGTCCTCTGACCTCCATCCCAGGCCTGCAGAAGCAGACACTGTCAGGGGTCTTCATGCTCCATTCATACAAAGTTTCTCCAAGTATCTGGGGGGGGGTATTTTTGAGCCTTATTTGCAATTGTGCCTTTTGCTTATTCAGTTTTAATAGTGTGTCCCTAAGAACTGGCCCCAATTTATGATTACAATGCCATTTCTTGCAAATACATGCAAAAATATATATCAGAGAATAGGGCCTTGTTTCAATAACCACAACACTCACGGCTTCATAGCTTTAGACAGGGGTGAAATAGTAGATGGTAGGGTATAAAACCCAAAATATTGATAGCCCCAATTCCTCAGCTTTTAAAGTCTCCCAGCCCCCTTTCAGCAAATGGAAAACATGCCTGTTATTCTTGCGCTGCTGTGATGATATTTACACAAAAGCAGATTAAGGGAAGATAGGTTTATTTTGGTTCATAATTTTAGAGAAATCTCAGTTGGTCAAGGTGGGAAGGCAGGGGAGTGGCTCTGTGGTAGGAGGAGCAAGAACTTGTGACTGACTGCCTTACTAAGAGGGACCAGGAAAGGGACAGCACAGAGGGGTGGTGGTGGTGTGGTGTGGGGGTGGAGTGGGGGTGGGGGTAGTGGGGTGGTAGGGGTGGTGGGGGTGGGTAGGACTTCAAAGGCCCACCCTACTGACTGCTTTGTTGCCAGGCACAATCCGCTCCCAGGGGCTTCAAAATAGTGCTATAACCTGGGAACACAGAGCACAGAGCACGAACCTGTGGGGAGCTTTTGTGTTCAAACCACCACAGAGACTATCATCCATGGATGCCGCAGTGCAGTTGTTTGGCGCTATTAATTAATCCAAGCCAACCATCTTGTATTTGCACTTTGAACCCAACAGCACAATTTCCTTTTACATAGTTGAAGACAATGTGCAGCCATAGACTTCCAGTGTCTTTTCCAGTCTCCCCTCAGTTGTTGAATGGATGCCATGGCCTCACCAAGATGTGTCTCAACTGGAACTTTACTAGGTGAGCTTTGCAGTATGGCCTTTCCTACTTTCCCTACCTTTAGTTAACCTGCAGCTGGCTTTTGCATCTGCTTTCCTTTTTCCACACCAGCTTGTTGAAGGAGGACCGTTTTCCTTGGCTTCGGGGCCCCTTTTCCAGTCAGAGCATCTTCCTTCTCCAGCTCTGGCCCTGCATCCTACAGATACTGCTGTGGCCGCTCATCCCCATGGCACAGAGACCCTGGTTTTCCCACCACAAAGCCGGGGAGAGATGCAGTGGGAGAGCAATGAAAGAGATATCTTAATAGAGAGAGCCACTATGGGGTTAGGGAGAAACCTGGTGCTAGGGAAGTTCCCAAGAATCCACAAGCAGGACCCCAGCTAAGACTCCAAGCTGTGGAGAGGATGCCTGGATTGGCCTACAGCTGTAATCAGATTGGTGACTACCCCAACTATCATCATAGAGCCTTCATCCAGTAACTGATGGAACCAGATGCAGAGATCCACAAACAATCAGCAGGCCAAGCTCCTAGAATCCCATCAAAGAGAGGGAAGAGGAAATACATGAGCAAGGGAGGTCAAGATCATGATGGAGAAATCTACAGAGACAGCGGAACCAAGCTCATGGAAACTCATAAACTCTAGACCAACAGCTTGGGAGTCTCCAGGGGACCAAACTAGGCCCTCCATATGTGGGAAAAAGTTGTGAAGCTTGGACTATCTGAGGGGTCCCTGGCAGCAGGACCACACTACAAACCTGGTACATGAGCTAGCTTGTTGGAGCCCATTCCCTGTGTGGGATGCCATGCTCAGCCTTAACGCATGGGAGAGGGGCCTGGCCCTGCCCCAACCTACTATGCTGGAGTTTGTTGACTTCTCATGGGAACCCTTATTCATGAGGAGGAGTGGACTCAGGTTGGGTTGAAGGGGAGGTGGGGGAGGGGGGATTGGAGGAGGGGTGGGAGGGAGAACTGTGGTTGGAATGTAAGATGAAATAAAAAAAAATAGCTTCCTTCTGCCCCTGTGTTTTCCCTTCCAGCTGGCCTCCAGCTTCCCTCCACTTTTGTCCTCAGTGGAGCCTCTAGATCAGGGCTTCTCAGCCTTCCTAATGCTTCAACCCTGCATGTTGTGGTGAGCTCCACCCATAAAATTATTGTCGTGGCTACTTCATAGCTGTAATTTTGCTAATATTATGAATCATTATGTGAATATCTGTGTTTTCTGATGGACGTAGGTGACCTCTGTGAAAGCGTGATTCAACACCAAAAGGGTCATGACCCAAGGGTTGAGAACCACTGCTGTAGCCCGAGGACAGCTTCCAAGTGATACTATCTCTCCCTTGGCTCATTAGTATCCTCTACTGTCTGGCTTCTGTCCCAGACACCCCGAAGGACCCCCAGTTCCCATGTCCAGATAGCCTTTGTTTTGCTCATGCCTCGCTCAACAGTCCTTCTGGCTTTGCTTTTGTGAGTGTTAGGAACACTGTTCCTTTAGTTTTTTTTTTTGATTCCTTCTGCAGCTCTCCTGCTTCTCCTCCCTGTCATACTGTTTCTGCCTCTTCTCTTCACTTTCTCTGGGGACTCCAGTGTGTCTCAGGAACCATGTGTAGCTGAAGTACCCAAATGGCTTGCTACTGGTTGAATTGACGGGCCAGAGATCTGCACGATGGATGACCTCTCCTGGGGTTCGGTGCCATTTTCCTGAATCGTGCTCTTTAATGACTCTCAGCCCACCATCTGGCCCCACTGATCTCCACCTGCCATGTCACTGGCAGTTCTCTCAGGACCCCTGCCATCCTTAGATATCCTGGCACCACACAGAGCCTGCTGTGATTTGGCCCGTGTGTAATTTGTGGATTGACCTCTGATTCCTGACTCTCAGTGTGCTCTGTAATCTGAGGCACACCCTTAGCACGCTCATTGGCTTACACTTTTGGGTAATGGCAGTTCCTATTACTAAAATGCCCTCCCTACCCCAAATCCCTCTAAAACTCTCCTTTACCGAAGTGCATGATGGTGTGCACTTGCAAACCCAGCACTTGGTAGGCTAAGACAGGAGAAACGCCACCAAGTTTTACTTCAGCCTAGACCTACAATGAGATCTTGTCTCAATAACCAGAAACTGAAGCAACAATGGAAAAACAGGAATACCACCACCTCGGAAGGCCAGCATTTTTAAATCTTGGAGGCTGCATTGAGTGTCATAGCTTGAGCCCAGTGTTTCTTCTCTGTCCTTAAGGTGCCCCCGTGTAAGCCACACAGTCAGCACTGTGGTTAGGGAGAACCCATTGGGCTTAAGTAGGTGTGTGAGCTCAGCACACAGGACCACAATCTGCTTCTCCATTCTCCAGAGAATGGGTGAGGGGTGGGCCCTCGGTAGGGTGTGAACAGGACCTCCACGAGTCTGCTATAGAGAAAAGGACGCTAGAAAGTCAAGAGTAAACAATTCTCTTTAGAGAGAAATTCCCAGGAAAGTGGCAGCAAAAGAGGATGCACAGTTCCCATCTCCTCACAGGGAGAGGGTAGGGACATTATGGGGAAGCACCTCACAGAACTGGAGAGAGCTGGGAAATAGCAAAAACAGATCTGATCCTGTCACTAACACTGTATTAGAAGATTACGAAGTCTCCAAGTGCCAACACACAAGTAAGCAAAGACAGGTGGGTTAAAGATATTTTAAGCTAGTACTCGGTGCAAATTGGGCTGTGAAAGGTGCAGTAACAAGTATTAGCCACCAGGTGACACTAGAGGACTTCCTTCAGCACAAACAGGCCTTGTCTACTCCAGAATCCTCATTCTAAGTGCCAAAGTTCCAAAACCTAATCTCAAAATAAGGCAACTGTGAGATTTGGAGAAAATATTTATTTTGGAAGATGCAATGAAACTATTCATTAGTTGTCTGTGAATGTGCACATTTTAAAAAAGTCAACCCCTTTCACCAGTCTCAAAGCATTCAAAGGTTGTCTCCTTACTTGTCCTGGCATCTTTGGCTTAGACTCCATATCCCAGACACAGGTGAGGAAGTGATTTGTCTTGGTCCTGGTGTCCCAGGACCTCTTGCCTACCCCATTATAGAGGAGGGGTATGGATGACAGGGAATTTCATGGATTGTTTGCAGAGATTTGCTCCCTTTTCCTGGGCTCTGAGCAAGCGTAGGGAATGGAGAGGGAACTCCAGACCATTATAAGTCTGGGTTTGAGAACCCCACCCCTCAGTGATAATCTGGCGACTGTCACAGACCTTCCCATCCAGAATTCCCTTTTAGCAGCTCCAGGGACCCACTGTATAGCCACAGATGGTTTCTGACAGCCTTAAATACCTAATGTCTGACAGTCACACATGCCACAGCAGCTTTCTAATTTGTGGCAAGATGAGATTCTACCAAGGAGAAGCTGTGGATGTGGAGAATCCCATCATTGCATTGGTGGTACCCAGCAGGCCACCGACTGTATTTGAGCTTTCCCAGGTGCACTCCGGCCCTGAGAAGATGCTGAAGTTTGGAGCTGTGCTGCAGTAGAGGCTAAAGACTCACAGTCCCCAGCCAGTGCCTGCCTAAAGGGACTGCACCTGGGCTGCACAGGAAAGATACACTTCTTGCCAGCTTCTCATCTGATGCTCTGTCTTGTAAATCTCTCCCTGTGCCAGGAAGCCCCAGGCACTGTACTGGCTTCTCCCTGTCTTATGTAGCATACATGAATGCTTGAGGGGTTCTGTGCATCCCAAAGCCAGAGTCAGCATTGGATAAAGGAACTAATAATGACCTTGGAATGAGGAGTCTCAGTTTGGTCCTGGTCTCCATTTAACTGTGGGATTGACCTCAAATGTGAAGTGGGGATAATAACTCATTTCTTGTCTTACTCTGTTCCTTTTTAAGTGCCCTCACAGCTTATTCATTTTCTTTAGCACAATTGGTTAATTAAGACATTGGGAAAGAGAACTTAATCCTAAAATGGGGGGAGTAAGAAAAATCAACTGTGCAACATGGGGATGACTTTGAAAGACGGGCTTTTGAGCAACAGAAGAACTCTGGGTGCCCCACCTCCTCCAGTCCACCCAGATGCCTCTGAAACATCCACATCGGTCCCCTACCTGGCTTCATAGTGTGGCCACCAGATCTAATCTTGCTTTCTGGTCACCGAGGCCCAGAATGTCTGATCCTGTTCAAGGCCAAGTTCTGACTCACCTAAGACTCAAAACCTTTTCTGTTATTGGGATGTTCTTGTCCAGGTTGAGTTCTTGCTTTGTGTTCATTTTCTAGCTTCCTCCCCTTCTTGTTAATTCTTATACCTGATGAGGGATGTCCTTTTGTACATATGTTTCTCTTATTGGTTGATGAATAAAACAGTTTGGCCGAGAGAGGGCAGGAAGATAGGCAGGACTAGGAGACGAGAAGAATTCTGGGAAAGTTAGGTGGAGGGAGACCACAGGAGATACCATGCAGAAACTGGGAGGATAGGACATGCAGGGCATTCTCTGGTACGATAAGGCCATGTAGAAATACATAGATTAGTAGTTATGGGTTAATAATTAAGACAGAGCTAGCCAATAAGAAGCCCTAGCCACCAACCAACAGTTTTATAATTATAATTTATACAATTTATAATTAATATAAGTCTTTGTGTGTTTATTTGGGGTTTAAAAGAAGGCGGCAGGACCTGGTGGGACAAGAAAACTACAGCAACATATACCCATCTTCTCCCCTGTGTGGAAGATTCCATATATTAGTTTTCCATCCTCCACGGGTCTTTACGCTGTGCTTCTAACTCTCACATTTACTTTGGGTTTGGCTGGGAGGCTTACAGGGGATCTCTACCAAACTCAATCCCAGCAAAAGCTTCCAGAGGGTTTGCTTTCTCTCTCTCTCTCCAGACTCTGCTGTTGCCCACAGGGTTAGGCAAGGCTGGTGGACAGATTTGAGGGACATGTGGGAGAGAGCTGATCATAGACTCCCCAGAAACCTGCCAGCTGACCAACTACAACACTAAGTAAAAACAGCCAGTATTGGCCAGATCCTCCTCAGAGTTTAGCAGATGAGCTATAGACTTAGAAAAAAAAATAATAAAAGACTAGTTATAGGGTGGCTTGTTATGCAGCAGGTTCTACCTGATGTAACAGTGACACTCCAGGTAGTTTCCAGACTGGTAATAGTAATTTATGGGTCATTCATTGTAACATATTTGCTATCCTGAAAGGTATATTCTTCTGTTTAGGTCCCCAGCCTGCTGTGAGAATAAACTGAATTATAAACTGAAGATTTTGGAGAATCTTCTTGCCATTTATAGATGAAGAGACCAAGATGTAGAGAGGTGATGAGACTTGTCCACAAAGACTCTGTGTCGGCCCCAGTCATCCCAAAAGTGGATAAAGAAGTCTTTAGATTCTGTAGGAGGCTCTTTCCCTGCATGGGCTGTCTACCTGGCCAGTGTTGTTCATTCTCACACCAGGACTCCTGATAGATAGTAGCTACTCCCTCTTCATTGAAGAACACCCCGAGGTTCAAATACTTCTCAAGTATCAGGAATGACTGGTGTGATTACTTAATAGTACACACTTTTCCTGGTCTGCTTCACCTGCTGTTTTCAATAAAGGATGGCCAGGGTCCCCAGTGATGACTCTAGGAAATGGTAGCTTCTTTCATTGCTCAATCCCCTCTTCTTTCCTTGACTGTGCCAGGCACAGAGCTAAATGGCTCTTGTTCTGAGAGGCAGGTGGGTGCCTGGGTTCGGACACAGCTGTCTTTAGTGATTCTCCGTTGACAACCATTGGCCTGACAAACTCACAGATATTTCTAGGTCACCAACACTTCTAGCTTGAAATGTGAATTCCATTCTTTTTAGAAGGCAAATGGGAAGGTGATGATGGTACAGTTATTAAAACAACAGCCTTGACTGCCCCTTGCTAGAGACAGCAGCCAGCTGTTTGAAAACTCTAGCACAGTTTTCCTAGTGAGAGTGACCATAGGAGCATCCTTGAGACACTGGCCAAGGGCACAGTACAGAGTCCCCGTCTATGTCCTGGCCATCACTGGACTGTCTGGAGCTTCTTGGGCACTGATGTCAGCCATGTTGCCACACTGAATGCACTCCTTCCTACAGTGTGCTGGGTCCCAGAGGTCCCCCAAACAACCTAGATGAAGTTTCCTTTGGATCATGCTACGCTATTCACCCCTGAACTCCCATCACCATTGGTTGTAGATATAAAATGAATTTAAAATAGTAATAGGCTCTGGGAGACCCCGAATTCATAGTTCCTATTCTTGACCCCTTTTCTTTTTACCAAGTCCATTCTTCTGGGCAAGTCTCAGTGGACAGGCCACTGCTGAGTGTCAGGAGTCCTCCTTGGCAAAGGGATCCACTCACACCCCAAGTGTTTAGAAATGTAAGGCATTGTCCAGTCTCTTCTCAAATGCTTTCTGTCACTGAACTGTCTCCTTCTGCCTGCTGTGGGTCATGAAGTGGATACCAAGACCTTCAGATGAGCTCTTCAGGTTGAGGATTCATGTTCATTCAAAAGGTAGGTGTGTGTGTATGTGTGTGTGTGTGTGTGTGAGAGAGAGAGAGAGAGAGAGAGAGAGAGAGAGAGGGAGAGGGAGAGGGAGAGGGAGGGAGGGGGAAGGGGAGGAGGAGAGGAGAGAGAGAGAGAGAGAGAGAGAGAGAGAGAGAGGAGAGAGGAGGAGAGGGAGAGGGAGAGGGAGAGGAGAGGAGAGGGAGAGGGAGGGGAGGGGAGAGGAGAGAGAGAGAGGGAGAGGGAGGAGGGGAGGGGGAGGGGGAGGGGAGAGGGAGAGGGAGAGAGAGAGAGAGAGAGAGAGAGAGAGAAGAGAGAGAGAGAGGAGAGGGAGAGGGAGGGGAGAGGGAGGGAGAGAGAGAGAGAGAGAGAGAGAGGAGAGAGGGAGAGGGAGAGAGAGAGAGAGAGAGAAGAGAGAGAGAGAGGGAGAGGGAGAGGGAGGGGAGAGGGAGGGGAGAGGGAGAGGGAGAGAGAGAGAGAGAGAGAGAGAGAGAGAGAGATTTGTTCGGAAAAGTCATTTATTTTGAAGAGAGCCAACAAGCAAGGCACGGAGGATTTAGTGGTTAAAGACTCTGAGGTTGGATCCCTTCTTGCTCCCAGAACAACGGGGAAAGGACATAGAGTAAAAATGAACAGACTTGTGTACAAAATAATTTAAGACAGCCTATATTGCCATAGCCACACAAGAGCCAGACACCAACAAGGTCCCAATGTCAAACTGATGTCTTTTCCTTCTAATAAGTGCCATACCGCTGTCCTGTTCTTACAAGAGCTCATTTGGGTTGCTGTGTGTGAACACCATGTTTCTCTCACACCAGAAAATCCCAATGGACTCCATTTCAAGGTGATTCTAGAATTCGCCCATTTCTTTCCCCCACTGTCACATCTCCCTCTGGGTTGACTGCCATTGCTCCTTAGTCCTCACTTTTATCCTTGATCCCTAAACCCAGATTCAAAATTACAGAGACATTATGTAAAACAGCAGTATCATTAGGCCAATTTTCCACGCGAAAATATTAAAATGGTTTGTATCCTCTGCCCATCCCTGGAATCCCGAGACTGTCTGTCCTTGTTCAAAAGTGATAACCACTACCAGCTCTTAGGTTTGGGATTAATTTTCTTACATGGTCTTAATGACTGAAAAACTCAAGAAATGAGGCAATAGCAAAACCAGGCTGAGGTTTCTCCGAGGTTATTAATTTTTATTTCCTGCTGGCTGAATTAGGCCCGTGGTTCTCCCTCACAGCACAGAGCAGTGATTTCAACAGAGCCCTGCCAGAGTTGGTTCAAGGGATCCATCCACGGCTGGCACAGGAGAGCAGTTGGGCGAAAACTCAAAGAGCCTCTGCAAAGTCAACTGGAAATAAATGAGTCTTGACTGAGCTTCATTAAACTGCAGTGTCCCCTGCTGTTCTCCTTCACCCCTGGCCTCCCCTCAAGCAGTGCTCTGCTAGCCCAGTTCTTAGATATTTGCATTGCAAAGTTTGATCGCAGCGATGGAGGTAATGGTGATGGTGGCTTATGATTATTAGCCGTTTGGTTAATAGTGGTGATTATTGCTCGGTTGATGAGACATTTTCTCAAATTTTTTTTTACAGCCATTCACCTCCTCTCTCTCTCTCTCTCTCTCTCTCTCTCTCTCTCTCTCTCTCTCTCGTATGTGTGTGTCTGTGTGTGTGTGTGTCTGTGTGTGTGTGTCTGTCTGTCTGTCTGTCTGTGTATTAAGTACTTATTTCATCCTCAGAGAAACAAAACAGACACAGACCTTGATTCTGGCATGAGACAGGAAATGAATGGCAAGCAGAGTCATTGAATAAGTGCATTGCTGGGAGGTGATTGTTGGGGGAAAGAAGTGTCTGTGAGCAGAGACTGCAGTGTTAGCAGGCCCCTGTAACCTTTATTGAAAAGATGATGTTTGAGTGGAGATGAGAGCCCAGTCCTCAGGAGGCGCCTGTGGCATAGTATTCAGAGCAGAAACCTTTGGGAACAACCTGGATGCTCTAGGATAGTGAAGAGACCCAGTGACTGGTGGGAGGAAGAAGGCAATGAGAGACATAAGGGTTAGAGATGGGAGGGGGCGTGCTAAGGGACTCGCTAAGTGTAAGCTTTCTCCTTGAACCAACAAGGAACAAGAAGGAGGCAGCTAGAGGGTACTGAGAGAGACCTGAGAATGCGGTTTGTGTTTTACATGATCTCTGACTGCTGTGCGGAGGGTAGATTGCAAGCTGCTGGAGAAGAGAAAGGATACAGGTTAGGAGGTGGTAACTTGGTATAGAGGGCAAGAAAGATTGCAGAGATATTTTAAATGTAGCTTCACCCCTTCATTTAAAGAGTCCAAGGCAGTAGTGAAAGCAGAATTTAAAATGACAGCAGATTCTGGAGTTGCCTTTACTGAGTTGGAGAATGTTGGTGAGCAGGCTTTTGGAGGAAAATGGGAGCTTCTTTGGGGACATTGAATCAAAAGGGCCATAGGCCACATGAGGACACAGTCTTAGATATTAGGATGATAGGTCAAACCTGGAGCCTGGCTGAACACACTAAAGGATTACACAGAAACAAATAACCAAGCTCAAGACCCTGGGGTTTCAAAAATCACAGTCTTAGAAAAGATATACTGCCACCCAAAGGGCAAGAGAATCAGTCAGAGAAAGGCAAAGCCAAGAGGGGTCATCAGAAACCAAGGAGGAAGCAGTGAACTGCCATGGTGAACGTCACTAGAGGCTCAGGTAGGAGCAAGGCTGAGAACTGAAGATCATGGGTGATCTTGTGTAGAACCCCTTATGTTGAGCAATGATAGGCAAAGCTCATTTTGTAAAGTTAAGGACAAGTAGGAGAGGAACTGGAGACAGTAAGTACATCAGCACAAGAACCAAATATTGCAGAGAAAAGAGGAGTCCAGGGCAGGAAGAGGGGTGAATGGGAGTTAAAAGTTTTGTGATGGACAAACAGTGACCTGTGTGGATGCTGATGAGGACCACAGAGATGGGCAACCCTGCACTGTAGGAGAAGGGAGAGTGCAGTGCTGTGAGGACAAGAGCAGCTGTGATGTGAGCATTGAGAGTTAGTCTCTTCTAGTCACAAAGGGTTAGCTTATGTGGAATCCTGCTAAGCTGTCATAACAAAAGCAACAAACAGAGCGGCTTGAATTTGAAAGCCTGGAGGCCAGAGGTCCAGATCAAGCCATCAGCAGGCCTGGTTTCTCCCAGAGCTGTGAGCAGAACTGTGCTTCTCCCCAATTCCTGGTGGTTTGCTGGCAGTCTTTGGTGTTCTTTGGCTTTTAGGCACATCCTTGCAGTCCTAGCCTTCATCTTCCTGTGCCTTTCTCTCGGGTGCTTATCTGTAAATATGTTTCCCCTCCTGAAACAGCTTTAGATAAGAAGTGGACAGTCCATCATTAGCAACAGAGGGCAAGGCAGAGCCTTTGTTTGAAAATGCAGTGGGTTTATGAACGTATTTGTGAGAGGACCTGAAAATATTTTTTTGATTGCTTCAATTTTCTCCAAACTATGAAAAGCAAGGTCCTTAGCCGAAGGTGAGAGTAATGGCCGGCAGAGAGAGGGAAGTTGTTAAATTGTTTCTACAGGCAGAGAGGGTAAGCAAGCTAAGGAATTGCAATATGGCAGCCAGGCAGCCTGAAGGCCATACCCATGACCCTTGGTCTCATAATGTAGGAAAACAAGTGAAGCTGTATTCATTACTCTCCTATTACTGTGTTAAACGCCATGACCCAAAGCAGCTTACAGAAGGAAGAATCTGCTTTGGCTTATGGTTCTGGGGGGAGAGTCCATCGTGGTGGGGGAGGCAAAGCAACAGGAGCCAGAAGCAGGAAGCCAAACAATCACGTCTCACTCAACTGCACATGAAAAGCAGGGGGTGTAGTGGGGTGGGGAGACTGGGCTGTAATCTGGAAGCAGGACAAAGCTGTAAATTCTCAAAGCTGATCCCAGAGACCTGTTTTCTCTATCCAGCCTGCACCTCCTAACGGTTCATAACCTTACCAAAAAGCAGAGCCAGCACTGGGCTGAGGGTTCCAACACATGAGCCTACATGAAACATTTTTCATTCGAATTGCTTCAGATAGCAAGTTGTTTCCAAGCCCCACTCAGCAGCATAGAGGCAGGAGAATCGTGATTAAAGAGATCTGGAGTTTCACAAGGTGAATGTAGCCCCTGGGAGGAAGAGGGAAGGGGTTGGGAATGCATATAATAAAAGCATGATATGACTCAGAAAGAAAGTAAGAAGGAAGAGGCGAGCCTATGCGGGGATCTTGCAGTTACTCTGGTTTTATAGACAATGAAGCTGATACACGGAAAAAGGAAGTGTGTGCTGAGGTTCAGAACCAGAAGCCAAGTCTTAGGCATTGTGGCTCAGCATTGTAGGATTAAAGTCTCTTTCTTTATTCAAGAAGACACCAAGGCAAAACACAGGCCAGAGCGAGGTTATAGAACCCAGCAAGCGCGGCCAGAACAAAAGGGCCCGGGTCCCCACGTGCAGCCCCTTAAGAAGCTCCCTTACGTCACCCTGGCTTTCCTTCACCACGCCCTTATGGGCGAGTCCCGGGTCCACCTGGTACCTGTCCCAGGACTATTGGGCGGGAATAGGGTGTCTCCCTACACAGCATGCATGCTTTGGGGTCACTGTGACAGAGATACAGGACCAGAAGCTGTGAGAGAGACAAAGGATGGGACACCGAAAGGGCAGAAGAAGGACAGACATTGGAATAGAGTTAGGAGACCATGCCACACTAACTTTCTGTGTATCTACAAGCCACTCAGTCCTAATCCCCTAGGATATCCCAGGACCCCTGTGGGACTTTTCTCCTTTACCTACAACAAGTCCTCCTTGTTTCTTCTCTTAATAATATCTAGTGTTTCACTAAATAATTCTTTCATTTTCATCGTTCACTCTGTGCCCATAACTAGTTTCCTGTGACAACTGTTCCTATTCCTAATTTCAAGACAAGACATTTTCAGGACATGCTTGGAATCCTGAAGAGAAGAACCTAACCATTGGTTAGCTGTAGGCTTGACCTTCCAATTTAAATCTCCAGTGTCAGATGCGATTCTCTTTTCATATTGTAAAGTTCTTCCCTCCAGACACAGATGTTCTCCTCTATCTTAGACGGGGCTACTTGGAGGGGAGATGTACATTGATCCAGTGAAGTTCAGGACTGCTGGGAGCATTGATCTAAGATTCCATAGGATGCATTCAATCCGAGATCACAGTTAAATGACCACTTACATGCCTTCTACACTGGTTTTTCTTTTTCCATTTTTTTTTTTTTGTGTGTGTAGTGTGCACATGTGCATGCCTACATGTGAGTTTATAGCCAATAGTGTGTTTCTTCTGAACTGAACAAAATGTGGTTTTCTTTTTCAGCCAATATAGGAACTGTGTGGAGGAGGGGTGGCGAGTGGTCTACTCACGGTCACTTAGTGACTCACCGTTTCTCCTTCCTCAGCTTCAGTTCCTAACTTATAAAGTGAATATTTTTATAGTTCTTTCTCTGTAAACTTTTAAAATTGAAAAACCATTTTCATAATATATATTTTGATTATGTTTCCCCCTACTTAATTCCTCCCAGATACTCCCCACCTCTTTACCCACCTACTTAGTTTTTTTCTTGCTCTCTTTAAAGTAAAAAAAACTAAAACATAACCAAGAAACACACAAATGCAAATTTCCTCACAAAATCATAAAAATGAAAATCAAAATAAATAACCAAAAGACCAATAAGACAAAAAAAAATGCTCAAACAAAGCAAAGTGAGGGGAAAAGTCTACAAAAAATACCAATGAGTTTGTTTTGTGTTGGCCAACTTCCCCTGGGCATGGGGCCTGCCCTGTGATGTGGTTAATGTATCCAGTGAGACTACACTGGAGGAAACTGATTTTCTCTTTGCCAGTGAGTATCAATTGCAGATATTTTCTTAGCTCGGGATGGGAGCCTGTGTTCACTTCTACCTCTCAATGCTGAGATTCCTTCTGGCTTGAACCTGGTCAGGTCTTGTTTGTGCTGCCTCCATCTCTGTGAGTTTGAATTGTATCAGTCCTGTTGTATCAGGCTGAGACTGATTCCTTGGAGTCATCCATCATTTCTGGCTCTTTCCACCATCTCTTCTACACATGTCACTGAGCCTTGAGGGAAGGTGTCTGATGAAGGATGGAACTGGTATTGCTATTGCCTCTATCTTATGGGCTTTTGGATATTTTCTCCAGTATATTATTTTATCTTTTCTGTACTTTTCACAACTTCTACATAGAGTATGTTGGGGTTTTGTTCGGTTGTTTGGCTTTATTTACTTATTTTAGACAATAATCTCACTATGTAGCTCTGGAATGGAACTAATTATATAGCTCAGGCTAGCCTGAAACTCACACTTCTCCCAGCTCTATCTCTTGAGTACTAAGATACAAGTGTGTACCACCATGCCCATGTGCAAAAACCCATATTAACATTAAAATATGAATGTATCGACTAACCTTAAAACACCAAGATGAAAGAATTATAACAAATAACCTCCAATCCCATTCTAACTCCGTGCCAAAATTTAAAGGAATAGTAGAGATAGAGGAAATAGATTATATAACAGCCAGGCATGGTCAATCCCAGCATTCAGAGGGCAGAGGCAGGTGGCTCTCTCTGAGTTCAAGGCCAGCCTTGTCTACATAGTAAATTCCAGGATATCCAGGGTTGCA
Source organism: Cricetulus griseus (assembly GCF_003668045.3). Taxonomy (NCBI): domain Eukaryota; kingdom Metazoa; phylum Chordata; class Mammalia; order Rodentia; family Cricetidae; genus Cricetulus; species Cricetulus griseus. The sequence continues at coordinate 65,361,097 of NC_048597.1, read as the reverse complement.
TAGTAGAAAGAGCTTTTTAAAAACAAACAAACAAAAATCAACAAAAACAGAAAGTGGGGGCAGGAGTGCACAGCATTTATTGACATGAACAATATATAATTGATATTTATATCCTTGAAATAATTTCAAGCAAAAACATTTCAATTAAAGATCCAAGAAATGGGGTAGAGAAAGCTAGGTAAAAAGAAAATTCAATAAATGGACTGCAATGTAGACTGGAGAAAAACCTTTTGTGGTTAGTTTGTGGTTAAACACAATCTGGAACTAAAGGAAGCAATCCCATCCAGTCTACACTGATAGACAGTCAGGCAGGACATCTGTGTCCCCACAGTGACCTTCTGGGAAAAACCCCAACCTATTGTAGTATGACTGACATACACATTACTGAGACTTTTAGATATGTGATCCATGGTTACACAGAAAGTACATGCTTTTATCTGACAAATGGGAGTTTACCAGCAGAAAACCATCTGTAACCTAGCAAGCTGCTCCCCCTCCTCAGAACACCAGGAAAGAGAGCTGGTTCCATGGCTGAGCCACAGCTCAGCCATGGCCAAGCCACAGTTCCTTTGCCATGTGTGTTCCTTGTATTTTCACTTCTTAAGAAAAGCCCTAGTTATTTTGATATTTTCATGTGATTCCTCACTTCTTTGATATGCTCAGGACCCAAGATAAATCAGACTGGACAACAATCATTAGGAAAACAGATAAAACGAATGGGAGTGAGAAGAAAAAAGACAATATATAAGAAAATACTCTAGCCTGGAGTTCTTAGACTAAAAGGGTGCGTGCACGCTCTCTCTCTCTCTCTCCCTCTCTCTCTCTCTCTCTCTCTCTCTCTCCTCTCTCTCTCTCTCTCTCTCTCTCTCTCTCTCTCTTCTCTCTCACACACACACACACACACACACACACACACACACACACACACACCACTAGGCATATTTTAGTAAAATCTTGGGAAAATAAGGAGGAAAACAATTTAAAAACATCTGGTGTAGGGAGCCGTCCCTGCATTCTCCATTACAATGATGGCGCCTGCAGGCACTGAATGTAAATTATTGCGCAGGCGCTGGGTAATTTTCCATTTCCTTGATCTCTGTCTATTCTGTGGCGTCATATGGCCTGATGAGCTGAAGCCAATCATAGGGTGACACGTCCCAGGCGGCGGCTGCCAGCCTTTATTAGGGGACGGAATTCTTGGCTCGGGGTCTCCGCTCTGGTAAGCTTATGCTCTCCTCTCAAGACGCATTAAAGCTTTACTGCAGAAGGATCCGAATGTCCTGTGTGGTTCTTGCTGGCGAGGCTATAGCGCGGGACATCTGGTGCTGAAACCCGGGAACTTGTTAACATCGCCGGCACTGCGGAGACCCCTCTAACGGGGCGGATTCAGAACTGCAGGGTGGTAAATTCGGAGAGGTATGCTTTATTCTGACACCTTCTTTTTTGACTTTGCTTTTAATTTGTCATCACTATGGGATGGATCAGTAAAAGCCTTAATTCTAGTCTTTATTACATTGGTCTTATATTGTGCCCACCATGGCTGGTGTTCCAGTTCGAGACCAAGTTTACCCCAGGTAGCCTCCAGCATAAAGGGCTCTTCAAAACAGAGAGACCTAATTAAAAACTGTCTAGAGATTGAGGCTTGCCGTCCCATGGTAGCAGAGAGTCAAAAAATGCTTAAAGAGGTACAGGATAATATATCAGAAACCGAACGAGATGAGAGATTAGGAGCTCAAAAAAGGAAGGACATGTCTAAGGAAAAAGGCCCTCCCCAGGATACAAAAAAAGGGGGAGAGAAAATAGGGAATAACCAGTCACACCCTGGTAAATTTAAGAGAAATAAAGACTCAAAACCTAGCCTCTACCCTACTATGAAACTAGAGGCCTTGGAGCTGAGCAGCTCAGACTCTGAGATTTTAGACTCTAGCGAGGAAACAGAGCTAGAGCAAGACAGATACCACCCTGATAGATATTGGCTGCCAAAAGTAAAAGCAAATATGAGGCCATCGCCTGTTAATCCAGCGGGTGTACCTCCATCAGCACCCCCATTATTTGGTACCGACTCCTTTTTACCACTAGAGGAGCGGAGAAAATTACAGATGGCTTTCCCAGTCTTTGATAGGGGAAAAGGCCATGCATGTTATTCAACACTTCTTGGAGGCCTGGAATGCCTGGGGAAAGCCTCATAAACATTGACGCTCAGGGCCATACTGTGGCCAAGCGTCACACCTCAGAACCTAAAAGGCCAAAGGAAATGGTAAAATAAAAAGATATCTTAACTGGTCTTTGGAGAGGCCCGGATCCTATTCTCATAAGATCCAGGGGAGCTATATGTGTTTTTCCACAGGATGAAGAGAATCCCCTGTGGATCCCGGAAAGACTCACACGAAGAGCCCCTTCGGACCCTCAAAAGTCGGAACTCCACCCTCTCCCCGGGAGTTGAGAGCCGCTATTATCCAGATTAACTCCTGTCCTTGACGGAGAGATTGTCATCATGGATCGCTTAAGGGGTGGGGATGGGATTGTTTGGTGCAGCCGTTTGCTGCGGATTGATGTTTCTTCTCTGGCTGGTCTGTAGGCTCAGGGCTCAAACTAAGAGAGACAAGGTGGTTATCGCCCAAGCGCTTGTAGCTTTGGAACAAGGGGCTTCCACTGATATTTGGCTAACTATGCTTAAGCAATAGGCAGCCGGCCAGACAGCTCTTGCACACCCGGAGCCTAGGCTCATTGCACAGGGTAGAGTGTCTGGTTTGAGCAGCCCATGAGGGATGTTGAGCAAGGCATCACACAGAGAGTTGCCCAGTATGCAGGCTTCTCTGGGAGGCATGTTGTCCTGCATAAGGGTTGCCTGCCCTAGTCTCCCTTTCCCAGAAAAACGGCAGAGGACAGGTCGAGAGCGCTTCGGGTCAAGCTAACAGCCTGATGGCGACTCTTGTACACAGTCTTAATGTTTGATTGGGAAGGTACAACCTCTGCCTCTATCCCTCAACATATGGGTGACCTATTTGCTTGTAAAAATATAAAGCCTTATTAATAAAAAAAGGGGGAGATGTAGGGAGCCGTCCCTGCATTCTCCATTACAATGATGGCGCCTGCAGGCACTGAATGTAAATTATTTCGCAGGCGCTGGGTAATTTTCCATTTCCTTGATCTCTGCCTATTCCGTGGCATCATATGGCCTGATGAGCTGAAGCCAATCATAGGGTGACATGTCCCAGGCGGCGGCTGCCAGCCTTTATTAGGGGACGGGATTCTTGGCTCGGGGTCTCCGCTCTGGTAAGCTTATGCTCTCCTCTCAAGACGCATTAAAACTTTACTGCAGAAGGATCCGAATGTCCTGTGTCGTTCTTGCTGGCCAGGCGATAGCGCGGGACAATCTGGAAAGAAAACTTCTGGAAGACTGTAACAGCAATGAGTCCCAGGCTCATTGGAATAAAAGCTTCCATTCTGAACTAACCCACAGAATCACTGGAATGTAGGGTCAAAACCAGTGCATTTCAGTCATATGAGCTCTGTACAGAAATGCTAATTACCAAAGCTTCCAAAGTTGTCAAAATGAAATGGGAATAAAAGGGAAAATCATCAGAGAAACTTTCTTGAATTTAAAAAAAAAAAAACACCAAAAGCTTATGATGAAATCTAGAACAATGGTTGGTAGATCTGAGACCCAAGTGACTCCTTTGAAGGACACGGGCAGCTGAAGACTGACCTTCTTGTTATTGTGAATGGGCAAAATACTTGGTACAACAAACCTGAATCTGGGGCCAGCGAGGTGGTTCAGTGAGTAAGGGATACCCTTACTCACTTGCTGCCAAGCCTGGTGACCCAAGTTCAATCCCTGGGGCCCACACAGTGGAAGGAGAGAACCGATTCATGAACGTTGTCCTCTGACCTCCCCATGTGCACTGTGTGTCCCATTTCTGCCCACATACATTCACACTCATGCACACACAAAGTCACACACCCTGGAGCTTCAGGGAGCAGGCAGTGAGATGCAGTAGCTTGGTTGCTTTTGTTTTTATCTCTCCAGTGGTTCCTCGATCACTTGAACTTTTCCTTGTTTCTTTTAGAAAACAAACTCGGTTTTCTTGTCAAGAATTGTTTGGTGTTACGTTTGCAAAGCTTGTCATTGGTTATTAACAATTTGTCCAAAGAAGCTTGACAAAATAGAAGTATTGTGGTCAGAGGGCTAAGACAGGGCCAATCTTAGAATGGGGCAGTATTCTTTTCCCCCTCTCTGCAGAGACGAAAATAAAAGTCAGGCTGGACTCATAGCAGGGTACATGTCGGTTGGTTTAGAGGAACTCTTTGTTTGGGGAAATTACACTTGGAGATGGGAAAGGCCTGAGAGAGAAGGACCCTAGCCTCAGGGGACAGTGTGAGGGGAACAACTGGGTGGCCTCTGAGTGTCCACACCCATGCATCCCGGAATCCCTGAGCTGTCGCTGTCAGCATCCTTTCAGATTGGTGTAATGACCCCCACCTTGTGTTAACTCTACCAGTATCATCTTTTAGCAACTAAAAATGTGCTTTATGTGACTTTAAGTTTGAGAATGTGTGGATTATTTAGACTTTTTGTGTCTTTTTAATCACTTAAAGTAGTATTGCATATTTTGTTTTTTGAGAGACTGTGATTCAAGATATTTATTTTAGTTATTGATTTCCCCCCAACATATTAGGCATTTGGAAGTCACACTAATGTTAAAAATTTAAAAAACATAGTAATAAAACATATTAAGAGTAATTTTAGGGTAGACAAAAATAATTTGGCACATGATCTGGGCCACAGCAGTGTTAACTGTGTTCAGAGTATGGGAAGAAATCTGTAAAATGTGCACACACAGAAAAGACCCTGTTAAAGGAAACCAAATACACATTAGCTGAAACCTAAATTGCTGGGTAACTCTTGTTTACATTTTTTAGAGACAGGTTTTCCCTACATATCCCCGGCTGACCCTCAACTCATGTAGTCTAGTCTGGCCTTAAGCTTGTGGCAATCCTCCTGCCTAAGGCTTCTAGATGCTGAGATTCCAGTTACATGCCACCACCTCTGGGTGACTAACTCTCTGACTGTTTTCTAATCTTGCCCACTGACTGTCTAATCCATAGAAAGAAAGGCTCTCGATACCCAGACCTCAGTCCAGATTAATCAGCAGACACTCTCTGCAGATGGGACTCACTTATCCCGTTTTAAAAACTGTCCAGGTGCAGTGGACTTTGTCAGCAGGAGAGAGGACAGGGACTCAGGAGGGAAGAAAGACTACGTTATAGCAGGACTTAGGTGGCAATAGAAGGCTCAGCAGCCTTTGCCTCAGCAATTGTTATGGAGCCAACTAAGGGCCTACTAGAGAGGAACTGATTCTGTGGGGCCAATCTCAGAAAGGTAAATTAAACCTGGCGGTGGTAGTGCACGCCTTTAGTGCTAGCACTTGAGAGGCAGAGACCAGCCGATCTCTGTGAGTTTGAAGCCAGCCTGGCCTACAGAACGAGTTCCAGGACACAGCTACACAGAGAAACCCTGCCTTGAAAAACAACAACAAAGGTTAAATTAAATCATATGGCTTCCTTTTCCAGTGTACTATGCGGGGCCTGCATGAATAGAGTTGTCCTCCAAGGTTCTGCCCCTGAACTGCTGGCAGAAGGGGCTACCCATCAACTTCTCTGTTCATTATCCCTGTGAAGCCATCTTGAACTACATTTAAAGTGTGTTTCCCTGCTGTCCCCCCTCATATTGTCGTCCTCCCTCTTTGCAGCCACCTTCACAGTGTAACACAAGTCCATTTCCTTTATGTTAGTTTCTCTAGATGGATCACAACAAACTAGAGGGCATGCCTCTGTTTTCACTCAAGGCTACCACAGTGCCCGTGCATAAAAATAAACATTTATCAAATAGATGGATGAGTCAATGGACTATTCATCTGAGACCCTGTCAAGTGCCCTCTCTGCTGCTATAATAAAACACTCTGAGCAAAAGCAGCTTATGGGAGAAAAAGGGTTTATTTGTCTTGCACTTTTAGTTCACAGTCCGTCACTGAGGGAAGTCTGGGCAGGAATTCAAGCAGGAATTTGAAACAGAAGCCATGGAGGAGCACTCGTTGCTGCCTCTCTCACAGGGTCATAGCTAGCTAGCTTTCCCACACAGCCCAGGACCTCCTGCCTAGGAAATAGTGCTGCCCATAGTGGGCAGGGCTCTCTTATGTGAATTAACAAACTCCTGCCGCCATGTCCATGGGCCAGTCTGATCTAGGCAGCTCCTCAGGTAAGGTTTGTCCTCTCAGTTAACTCTAAGTTGTGTCAAACTGACACATAAGGCTAGGCGGGACAGAGACTGAGTATCTCAGCAAAACAAAGGTCTGGGGCTAGAATAGATGTCAGAACAAGAGCTTGTTAGGAAGCGTGTTCCCTCGGCTTCAGCTCCAGGTGTTTTGAGTTCAGAAGATCTGGGCGAGGCTTGCAAGCTGCATGGTTGAAATCTTCTCAAACTGAGCACATTTATTCTTTCCTGGGCGTTGGGAATGCCTGGCCTTTTGACCTCTCCCTGGTATTAGTCTAGAACAACAGGACATGTCACTCTTTGGCATCTTCTTCCCTAGGAAGGCTGAGAAGGCCAGCTTCCCCACAGGGTCCCATACCTTCTTAAGGTGAGTCTTTATAACCTAGACCCTTTGGAGGCTTGCTCTAAGCAAAGTGTGGCAAACAGAAGTGCAGGACAGCCTTTCAGCAGAATTTCCTTCTGGCTAACTTCTAAATCAAGAGGATTCAAGAAAATAGAGCCACATTTTGCTCTTGGGGGTCCTGTCAACTCATTACTTTCTAATGTGAGTGACAACCCTAGTAAAAGCAGCCTGCCTTTTAGCTTTAATTTTTTTTATCCCAAATGAATACTGATGCTGTGTTTACCTTTAATTAATATTCATCACGGTAAAGGAATTATACTCATTCACTCATAATTACACCCTTCTTCCATAAACAGGCTTTTAATCACAGACCTTCCAGGGTGGGGAGAACTAGATCTCCCCCTACACACAGCCTTGTTTGATGCCAGGAAAACCACCTCTTGCTCTCCATTAAGAGCATCTAACGCTGCTGTGTGTGGAGGGGGTTGTGGGTAGAGTCAGGTCTGCTCAATTCGAGCTCCCGCTCTGTGCTAATGATTTTCCCTCCAGTGCCTCAGCTTTTGACTCTGAAAATGGAGACTGATGGCTCCCATCCAGGCCTGCACACTGGGAACATCCAGAGGAGTTATGTTAAAACAACAAACCCAGACTGTATTCAAGACCATTCAATGAAATCTCTATGGCTAGGCCTCAGCATTAAAAAAAGATTACCCACTAAAAAGATAACCTGGCAGAACTCTTCTGAGGATTTCAGAGCTCCAACTTTTGGTCTAGCTCCATCCTCACCAGACTCTGGTTGCTGTTTCAGGGATCCCACTGCTGGTCCACTCCATCCTCATCAGACTGGTTGCTGCGGCTTCTGCTTGGGTTGGAGATGCCATAGGGCCCAGAGGAGGGTCAGCATGGGCCTCAAGAACTTGCTGGGTTCTGCCCTGTGCAGGGTTTTTCTCTTGGGACCAGCTAATTGGCACTCTCTGAGAGTAAAAAGGAGAGAATAAAGTTCATTGAACCTGCTGTGTGTTGGAGAAATCCTGCATTTCGCTGTCAGCAGTCAGGTAGGCCTAATCTAGCAGGCATAGAAATTCAACAGTAATGGACAAGGCAGTTTCTCACCTTATATGGTTTGTGATCCGGAGAAAGACTTTAAGCCAATAATGAAGGATCACTAATAAAGAGATGCTGGGCTGGGCGTTGGTGGCACACGCCTTTAATCCCAGCATTCGGGAGGCAGAGGAAGGCAGATCTCTGTAAGTTCGAGGCCAGCCTGGTTTCCAGGGCGAGTGCCAGGATAGGCTACAAAGCTACACAGAGAAACCCTGTCTCGGAAAACCAAAAAAAAAAAAAAAAAAAAAGATGCAAGATGCTGGACAAAAAGTACCATGAGACCCAGAACAGTAGTGGCAGAATGTTGAAAAGGGAAATACCATAAAGCAATGTCTAAAACCTGAGGCTGAAGGACTTAGTGGAAAAATTTCAGTTGGCCAATGTTGTACTATTAGCCGTTTGTTGCTGCAAGATAAAAACAACTTAAAGAGTGGAAGTCCCTTTTGGCTCATGCTTCCAAAGATTCTGGTCCCTGTTTGGCTGACTCTATTGTTGTGGGCTTGAGGTGAGGTGGGGTGCAATAGAGGACAGGAGGACAGGATGTTCACTTTACAATAGCCAGGAAGCCAAGGGAACACACACACACACACACACACACACACACACACACACACACACACACACACAGAGAGAGAGAGATTCATTTTGTGAAACCTCACAAGTAAGTCTCACGTGTGCTTCTGGTTGAGGACTGCTTTCTAGATTGACTTTCTTGGTTGTCAGATGAGGAGCCTAAGGCACAGAGTCAGTTACTTCCCTGAGATCATAGAACTATTAGTGGCAGCAAGGATACTAGAGCCATGTGTTATTCCTTTATGGCCCAATATACCCAAATGTTCATGTTATGAAATGACATTAATGGTCACAGTCACTCCTTAAGGTCCTCATCATTTGCAAGTCCCTTCCATGTATTTGACATCACCTGATCCTCATGACCAGGGAGAAGCAATGGAAAGCTGTGTGAAATGAAATGACGTGCAAGCCCAAGATTGTATGTCTGTGCTGGGACAGGAACTGATTCCTCATTCCCAATCCTGAGACCTTTGTCCTGCTCTGAGCACCAGATTAGAAAGCTGGTATCCAGACTTTTTCTCCCAGAAGGCAAGACCTGACCTTTGTAAACCTGGATGGTCTAATGGCCTGCAATCCATTTCCTGTGCATGTCATCCTAATGGAGTATAGCAATAAGGCTAAAGGAGACCCCAGTAATTAGCAGCCCAGAGGCAAGAATGACATTTGGACAACTGCCCTGCTGGTTACAGTGCATTTGGCACCCCAAGGGCTCCAGAAACCAGAGCCAGAGTGCCAAACACATCAAACTCAAGTGTCACCGAGGTCTGAGCTCAGCTGCTCCCTTAGCATTTGCAAAAGGTCCCGCCCACTCTTTTCCTTTGCTCCCTCCCTTGGCCATTTCCAGGAGCAGATGAGCTGAGGTTACATGCAGCTGATCCCAGTGCTGGTTAATTATCTTGGCCTGTAATTAGCACTTCCTTTGCTTCTATCATTGCCAGCTCCCACAGTTAATGCAGCAATTCTCCCCGAGGAGAACTACTTGGAAAGGGCTCCGAAGAGGCCATGAAATAAAACTTTCTAGAAGTAACAACCTTTTGGAGGTATTTCATTAGCTCGCCTTCCCATCACCCCAATCCAAAGCCCTTGTATCATCCCATGGTCTCTCTCTCTCTCTCTCTCTCTCTCTCTCTCTCTCTCTCTCTCTCTCTCTCTCTCTTCACCTCAGACTGGATTTCTGTCCAAGTCAACATTCCCTCCTAGATAGTTCTTAAAGACGCCTGGTTCCCAACTTTGTGTTCTCTGAAGTTCCCAGTCCTCATTGGCTCTCATTTGGACTTCTACAGTATTTCCCCAATGGACCTCTCCCAACTGGTCCTGCAGGTTTCTTCTCTGTGGTATAAGCAGAATAATCTCTCTGTAGCCTAGTCCCATCGCTATCACTATGTTACTCAAATGCCATCTTAGTTTGATATGCAGCATCCTGCCTATGTTCCAAAACTTCTTTCACCTAGTTTTTAATACTGTTCTAATTCCATGATGCTGTGGGCTTCTCTCGAATGTATATCCCAACACATACAAGTGCACAAACACAGACTCAGTGCCTGGCATATATCCCTCCACATTGTTCCATCATTAGGAGAAGAGAAGAGGGACATTTAACTACCTTAGGTAAGTGCCCTAAGACCCATCACAAGGAAAGTTACTTACTCTATGTATGAGAAGACAGAGCTAAAAACCATAACCCCATCTTAATGTAAAGAAACCAAGACAGCCTCCAAAGCCGCAAAGAAACCCTGTCTCGAAAAACCAAAAAAAAAAAGAAAGAAAGAAAGAAAAAAAGAAAAAAGAAAAAAAGAAATATCTTGACAACAATGACTGCCAGAGCAGTGATCCTTGCAAACACCAAAGCTGGAGCATCCCTCTGAGATGCTCAGGTGCATGGCCTGTGCTGGGCTCAGTGAGGGTCCACAAATGACATTTGAATTTCAAAGTTCTATAAAGTCTTGGATACAAAAGAAAGGTTTTTCTGTTTCCAAAAATAACCTTTCCTATTTAAAAAAAAAATCTGTCATTTCTTTGATTTGTGACCCCAAACTTTACTCATTCATATCCTCTATTGTTTCTGTCTCTCTCTCCAGCAAGCTGCATGATCAGGAGAACTTTACAACCCTGTGTCTACTTTCCAAATTTGCTTTCAATATTCCATAGTAGCACTTGCCCTCATTAAAGTATAAGCCTATGACAAGGAAGATCAGAGGGGTGAGAAGCGTGCCATTTGACATAGGTGAAAGGTAGTCTGCCACACTCTCATCATGCCACACTGCCTGTGTGCCACGTGGAGCTGAAGGAATTCTAAATTACATGGCTGCTATACCCAAACCAGCGAGTTCATCTGAAGCTTTATCCAAACCCAGAGACCATTCCCAGTACTGAAGGCCCACTGCTGTGTCAGCTCATTGAGAAATGTTAAGTCTCCACTGTGAGGACTTCTGAGAGGAGTTAAAGGGAGAGGTGCTGAGGATGTAAGGTCTCTCATCACCTTTGGGGTAGACGGTATGATGGGAAGGTGTCAGGAATCCTTCACATACTTTGAGAAGACATTAAAACTATTGAGTCATTTTTGTAGGACAAACTGTTCTTTGGGGATTGATATGGTAGAGGGGAAACAGTCTAGTGTCAGGGATCTGGATAATGCTCCCTTAAAGCATTAGGCATTAATGCTTAGGCAAATCTGAGGCTCAGACTCTTCATCTTTAAGCTGTGGATGGGATGAATCGGAGAAGTAGGATAGGGGGACCTTAAATGATTGCGTTCTTTCTTCCAGAAGGTGGTAAGATTTTCTACATTTTCTTTTCCAGGATTTGTCCATAGTTTGGGCTTTGTGGCTCACACAGTCTCTGTTACAGCTACTCAATACTGTCTTCACAAAAGGAAAAACTGCCTGGACAATAAATGAATAAGTTGGCATTGTTTCAATAATATGTTATTTACAAAACAAGTTGCAAACCTGGACTTGGTCTGCCAGCCCCTGGCGTTTCAACCTCTCTTCTAGTATCTTCTATCTACTCAGCACAGAATGGGACTTATAATTCTTTTCAGGTTGAAGTAGGCAGTGGGGTCTCCATTCCAAAGCAGCCAGTTGTCTACTTCCCTCTTCTGCACAGTTGAGGGCTTACAACTAGAGCAGGGCTAAGTTTAGATCACCCCCAAATTCTGCTTAACTCGGACGAGAACTATGACGTGAAGAAACTGACATCATTCACTTCTTACAAACAAGTTCATGCTTTCCAGTTCTCAAATCACTGTAGTGGGGTTTTGGGTAAGGGTCCTGTATGGATGGTTTGGTACCCAGTCCATGGTGCCATCAGATGGGTGATGGTACTATAAGACCTAGCAAGGAGAAATCTGGTCACTGGGGCATGCTCCGGAAGAAGCTATGGGGACCCATGTGCTTCCAGCCTCTTGTTGCTTCCTGGCTAGCATGAAGTGAGGAGTGATCCCACGGCTGTGTCACAATTCGGCCTCACCATGGCCCAATGCAGCAAGGACCCCAAAACTTTGAGCCTAATAAACAACTCTTCTCTTGAGTTCATTGTCTCAGATAGTTTGTTACAGTAATGGAAAGCTGACTTTGATGAGTGTTCACAAGGATGAGATAATGGGAGTCTTTTGCCAACCCAAGTTTCAAGGAATATCTCTTAAACTAAATCACTTACCTCCTGAGCTTGTCATATATATATTCCTATAACCACCACATGACATTATATCAACTTTGTCGTATCTAAACTGTGTGACTTCAAGCAAGATAGTTAACCGACCCCTTATGTTTTATATTTCCTAATCAAATAAAAGGCATCTTGATTAGCTTTTAACATCTGGTATAAACATTTGATAAATATCTAGTGTTGGTTCCTTTGTCCAGTGAACATTCACCACATTTGCCCATATTTCAGATGAGGTGTGTAGATTATCTTCAACTTGGAGGATCTACGTTCACTAAAAGCAAGAAAGAACCTTTGCATGTGTCACTTGCCCCTTAGATGAACCTCCTACTTCTGCTTGTTGCACTTAATCTTCTCCTTGTCCATATTTTGTTGGCTGGCAGGAGCCATGTGACTTTTTGAGGGACAAGACCTGAGAATAGCGTAAACAACTATCTGTGGCAAGGCCCTAGAGGCACTGACACACTTGACAAAGACCTGTGGACAGTCTGCTGCACAATTCTGGGCATGACCCCAGGAACATATATGCTATGTACTCTCCTTGCTTTCACCATAGTAGCCATACTTCTGGCCTGAATGAGTCACAGGTCATGAAGTTTAAAATTACATATTTGTATAACTGTTCTGAAAAGAATGATTTAACCACACAAGTCTTGGAGAAATGTTAATAAATAGATGAATCAGGAGTTAATGGGAAGAATCCAGAGACAGGGAATGAAGTAGAATAATAGAAATCCCACAGGCCTCTCATTTCTAATGAGAACAAGGGATAAACATTGCTAACTATTAAGAGTAAATTTCCAAGTTACGTGTTATAGGATAAAAGGAAAAAGCTGGTATATCCCCAGAGGAGATTGAGTAGTACAGAATGTTGAGTGAATTGATCCAGTTTTGTCTGATGAGTTGATTGTGAGAACCCAGTCTCTACCAGACGTAAATATTAACCATAAGAGACAAAACTATCTCTCACCCCGCATGACGCTGTAACTGATGTGCTGCCAACTGGGAACACTGTTCTTACCTGTAGGTGTGCCCAGTTAGAAAACTTCCTTTGTAGCTTGCAAGACTGCTTATGCTTCTAACAGTAGAGATATAGATTAAAAAGATAGTGGCTACTGGTGGGAAAGTTGGGGTAGGAACAAACTGATAATTATTGTAACGATTTTTAGAAACTTAGGAAGTAAAAACTGATTGTAAAACTGTTCATGAAAACCATTGAAACTGTATAAAGAAAGACAGCCCAGGCTATCTGGGTAGTCATAATTTCTTCATGGCACCAACTTCACACATCCATCCCAGGTCATCGAACATGTTTGGAGCAAGGCTTACAGCAGTTATCACTTAAATCTATCTATCTATCTATCTATCTATCTATCTATCTATCTATCTATCTATCTATCTATCTATCTTATATTTACCTATATTTATATATTTATATTTCATACTTCATATCTATCATCTATCTATAACCTGTCTATTTACCTATTTATATTTCATATCTCATATCTGTCACCTATAATTTATCAGTTTACTATCTATCATCCAACTACAGGCTGTCTCTCATCTATCAATCTCACATTTATCATCTATTTCATATGTATCATTTAATTGTCTATCACCTACTATCTATCTATCTATATCTCACATCTATCTATATTTCATATCTCATACCTATTACATCTCATATCTATAATCTATTATCTATCTTCAGCAAAAACTATCACCATTTCCCTTCGGCATCTCCTCCATGAATCCAGGCCAAGTACTTCAACATATGAAAGGCATTTGGTTAATGTTGATTGAATTACTGAGTTAAGTAAATTAAACAGACTGATTATCCATTTATCTGAGGTTTTTGTCTTTGGCTACAGGAGGAGGTATAGTAGGCTTTTTCTTTTGTGCTACCAACCAGCTCACAAATCATGACATGGACACTTATTATTAGTTATGAATGCTTAGCTTTATCTTATGCTCATTTCCTGCTAGCTCTTATAACTTACATTAACCTGTTTCTCTTCCTCTACATTTTGCCTTGGGGACCTTTTGCCTTCCTTTCATTCTGTATGTCCTACTTTCACTACTTGCTCTGTGTCTCCCTCTCCTCCTGCCTTGTTCTCTCTCCTCTCTGAGCCTAGTTTCCTTCTCCTATTTATTCCTTCTGTCCACCAGCCCCACCTATCTTTCTACTGCTTTGCCTAGCTATTGGTCATTCAGCTTTTTATTAGACCAATCAGGTATCTTAGGCAGACAAGGTAAAACAGCAACACGTCTTTCATAGTTAAAACAAATGCATCATAAACAAATTTAGCGCACCTTTACACAGTTAAAGTAATATTCTGCAGCAGAAACAAATGTAACACGTCTTTGCCTACTTAAAGTAATATTTCACAACAAGGAGAGACTGTTCAATATCCAGTGGAAGTCATATAACTGGACTCCTTGGTTTCCTGGTCATGTTACATTTGATACTGACAAAGAGGCCACTTTTGCTTATGTTTCACTTGGACATGGGTGGGCAGCTTTTCCTGATAACTTGTAGCCTATAAAGTTACACCACATGTAGGGACAGACTAGAGACTTTGAGTTTTGAGTCTGGAGAGGTGGGTTTGTAGCCTAAGGCAAGAAAAAAATAATTTGGCAACTTTTGCTAATTAAATCTGGGACGCACTGCTCTCTCAGCCTGCCAGGGTGATGCCAATGGGCTGCAGCTTGTTATTTCATGGAAAGAATTCCCACTGTAATTTTTCTGTCATTAGTGGAGAAATCTGCATACATTAGCTGCACATTAAGGCCACCCTTTACCCCAGTTTGCATTATATATTTGCTCCTCCTTGATTTCAAACTCACAGAGTTGAATTTAACTTTGAGGAAATTTTTGTTCCCAGGTTTATGGCGCTTCTAAGTGCTAGATGAATCACAGACTTAAAAAAATTGAAATGGGACTTTGAGATTAATGATGCTAATGTCCTATGCATCATTGTTCCCAAGCATCCCTAAGAGGAACTTGTGCAACTTCACGAATTCTTCTAGTGACAGGAGTTTTGTTACTATTTGAGGCAGTCATTTGATTTGCATCATGACTCTAATTCGTATTGATATTAATAAAGGCATGAGTTTTGCTCAGCAGTATTTTAACTCCAGAGAACATTTTTACTTCTGTATTGTTTGAATCTCACAAGGCTGTTGGGCCCTTAGCCTGTGCAGCTGCTGAAGGACATAGGACTGTTTGGTTTTAAGCTGTATGTCCAGTACTGGGTATTCCAGCTCCACACAGGAAGCTATGGCAAATATCCCTTTAATGATAAATTTTACTTTTCAGTTTTTAAGTATGGTAATATCACCCTCCACAGTGAATAGGGGAAATTAAATTCTCTCTGCTTGACCTCACTTAGCTGCTTAGAACTTTGAAGCAGCTAAACCTTGCCTCTAAAGTCCAGGGAAGAAAGGAGCCTAGAAGAGGTACCTAACTGTTAGTAGCCTCAGGTTCATGCAGATGGTTCAAGCCATAGCCTGGGATCTGCTTGTAGCCCGAGATGACAGTTTTTACCTCAGAAAGCAACAACAGAGCCTGGCAGGAGCCTGGCTTGCCAATCTGTGGTAGCCAATAACCCAGAGGCACTTGGTCTTGCTGGCACCATTCCCTTTGGTTGAGATCAGCACTGTGGAGTGGGCACTGCTCTTTTTCATGGGCTCATTTTTGCCTCAATATGCTAAGGGAAGTTCATTAATTCAATGACTTTTTACTTCATAAATTGGAGAATCCAAGTTTGTCTAGCCCACTGCCATTGTTGATCTTCCTACAAAGAAGAGCAAAACCTTGAAGACCCTTGAAATTTATTGCCATTGGTATGAGTGGTTCTAGGCCTGTGTTTATGAGAAGAGGAATACAAAAGAAACTAAAATGTTATGAAGCAAATACTGGAAATTTAAAAAAATGAGAGCCCTAAAGGGAGATATTTAATATTGGCAAATTAAAATAAAGTAGGTTTGGTTTAACCAAAATGAAAGGAGGAAAAAGGCAGAAATGAGAACACAGTGATGAAACTCCTCAGAGCTAGGAAAATGCTACATGAAGGGAAGACAATATTAAGAAGGAATTCCAAGAAATGAGAAAATATAATTTTAAAGTGATATCTGAAATTAAAAAAAAATCCTTAGAGGGAATAAAAATGTGTGGGTTAAATTTTAATTTCAAAAAATTAAAAAGAACACTTTGTAAGCTTTAATAAGGAAGACTGGGTTACTTTAAGGGAAAGAATGTGATTTTTAACATTAGTTCATATTTGCAACAGTTGGACAATAGTTGCTGTGGAATAACTCTTTTTGTACACTGTGGATATGTATTTCTTTCATTGGTTTAATAAAGAGATAACTGGCCAATAGCTTGGGAGAAAGAGGTTAGGTAGGAGAGCCAAACTAAGAGGATGCTGGGAAGAAGGGCAGAGTCACGGGGTTGCCAGCCAGATGCAAAAGATGAACAGGAGCAGGAGATGAACATGCTTTACTGAAAAATGGTACTGCCACATGGTAGAGCATAGATAAGAAATATGGGTTAATTTAAGTTGTAAGAGCTAGTTAGCAACAAGCCCAAGCTATTGCTCCAACATTTATAATTACTAATGTCTCTGTGTGGTTATTTGGGAGCCGGCTGGCAGGACACAGCTGATCAGTGGTTCCGACAGAAAGCTCTGCCACCCACAGTAGTTAAAGAATGTAAATGGAAATTATGAACCACACATGCCTTTTACAGAAGAACCGAAGATGCTCTTTATAGCTTGCTCCACCTGCTTTCCTATAGCACACAGGTCGATGCTGCCCACAGTTGGCTGGCACTCATACATCTATCATTAATTAAGAAATGCTCCACATACTTACCTAAGGGGAGGCATTTTCTCAATTGAAGGTTCCCTCTTCCAGATGACCCTAGCTTGTGTCAAGTTCACAAACACTGAGTGGCACAACAGCTTGTTTAACTACTTAAAGATTCTTAAATATTGAGTACGAGCCGGGCGGTGGTGGTGCACGCCTTTAATGCCAGCACTAGGGAGGCAGAGGCTGGTGGATCTCTGTGAGTTCCAGCCAGCTTGGTCTAAGGAGCTACACAAAGAAACCCTGACTCAAAAAAAAAAAGGGAATATGAAAAGATGTATTTTAGTGAGGTGAGGGAGCCAAGGACAGGGCAAGCATCCCATCTTTTGAGGAGGCAAACTAATACAGGAATTTAAGGTCTGTGTTTAGAAGAGGTTAAGCTGCTTTTGCTAAATGTTCAGAATGAACCACTAGTAAAACCAAAAGCATAGCAGCGATTAAAAAAAAATCACAAAAGAGAAGAATGAATTGGAAAATCAAGTCAGGTAGAGCAAAGCAAGGCCCACTCTTAAAACACCAGTATGAAGGTACATATCCGCATCTCTAGTGTGTGGAGGAGGCCTGAAGGAAAGACAAAGCCTAGCTCCTCCAGAGGCAGGAGGGACCCTTGTGCACCTTGGCCAGACAGCCTAGTCAAGTAGAAGTGAGGAGGTTCACTGAAAGATCTCATCTTAAAAAATAAGGTGAAGGGTGACCCAGAAAGACATCCTACGTCAACCCCCATCCTTCATATACTCTTCCTTATGTGCAGGTCATGGACCTGTGTACAAATATGTAGTATGCACAAAAGTGTACATAGATTTCACACATGTGCGCATGCATGGGCACACACACACACACACACACACACACACACACACACACACACTCACACACACACACACACTCACACACTCACACACACACACACACACACACACACACACACACACAGAGAGAGAGAGAGAGAGAGAGAGAGAGAGAGAGAGAGAGAGAGCAGCTCTTGTAAGGCCTACATGGTAGCTACATAAACAACTACAGCAAATTCACACATCATGGCAAAAGGTTGAAAGAGCCTTTTGCAGAACACACAAAGAACAATAAAAATACAGCCTCTTCCATCCACTTTCGCTTTTGTTCTCTATGGATTTGGGGTGATAACCCCCAAAGCATGTTTGCAAATACCAGTGATGAGAAGCTTCTCTGTTTTCTTCTGGAGTTTTACAATTTCGGGTCACATGCTTCATTCTTTAACCTGTTCAGATTTTTGTGTATGGTATGAACAAGTTCCCAGAAGTGTAGGCACTGGATAAATAAGAAAATGACAGTATAAAGCCTTAGGAACCAGAAAGATGTAACTAGATGAAAAATCAAAATAAAATATACGATTCTTTAGAAAAATGCAGTTAAGGGAAGTTAATTGAGCGTCCTCTAGCTCCCACTCAAAGCCACTGCCATTGTCTGCCAGTGGGGGAGGTAGAGGAGGGGCACAACTTTCCAGAAGCTTCCAACTACTGAGAAGTTCCATGAAAAGAGAAGCCCCATTGGATTTCAAGATGTTCTTCAGTCCAATGGTGCCACTAATAAAGGGTATATTGTTTTTAATTTCTTCCTGGGCCGAGTATCTATTTGTCAATATGTCTGAACATGGGTGGCAGAGGCATGAGTAACAGCTTTACGGCATGTTATGAAGTGTTATGAAGTGAAAAATCTTCCTAAATTGTTTTGTAGAGCTGACTTAGCCTGGTATTAAAACTCTGTAAGAACACAAAAGTGTAGACAGTTTTGATTAATGAGACATACAAGGATCCCGCCAAACTGACTTCAGGAAAATGAGTTTGTTTATTCATGTTACCAGAAAACATGGCAGTGTCCTTTGGTGTGCTTGCTAAAGTGTCCCTGCTGCATTGTCCACAGTTTTTCCTGGCTCTGGTGAGCTGTCGATCAA
Source organism: Cricetulus griseus (assembly GCF_003668045.3). NCBI lineage: Eukaryota > Metazoa > Chordata > Mammalia > Rodentia > Cricetidae > Cricetulus > Cricetulus griseus. The sequence continues at coordinate 65,342,345 of NC_048597.1, read as the reverse complement.
GAGGCACAGGCTGATTGATGTACTAGGGCTTGAGCTCCAGTAGAAGAAGGCTCGAGCTCCAGTCCTGAGGAGGGTGCTCACTAGCCCCATTTGACTCCCATACAGTCGCTAGACCATTTACGGTGGCCATGAAACCAAGTACTCCCAGTACACAGCAGTGAAGGATGATGGTTCAGTATTGGGAAATTCAGACGTAAATTAAAATATTATCAAACATGAAAACACATTGCTCAGAGAAACTGGGTCCAACCTCTGCCTCAGTTGATCGACTCATCTTTCGACAAATATCTCCCGATAACCACTTCCTTGTAGACAGTTTTCTAGGATGAACAGAGCAGTGAGCAGAGTGATTCTGCCTTGTGAGGTTACACAGTAGTAGCTAAGACTCAATGCAAAATGGTAATTTTTAAAGTTTTTTTGACAGTGTCATACTATGCAGCCCTGAGTGGCCTGGGACCCACTACATAGACCATGCTGGCACTGAACTCAGAGAGATCTTCCTGTATCTCACATCCAGAGTACTGGGATTAAAGGCATGTGCCACCCCTCTGTGTGGACAGTAAATATTGGAAATATCCTAAATAAGGTAAGATGTCAGCTGCTAATAACAAAATTTGTATTAAATATTAAAGAAATAAAGATTTGCCGATTCCAGTCTTCCTTCTTATTGTCCTCCAAAGCGCATTTCAACAGAGTTTCTGCGAAGCTAGCATGGGGCATATGTGATGGGAATATCTTTCTCCGTCCCCTCTTGCAGGAAAATGAACCTGGCTCAGCAGCTTTTGACTCTTGTGTAGTTTTCCACCAAACTCTGCAACTGCTTCCTTTTCTTCTGAACTTAATATTAATGAGAAATCTTCTCATTCTGATTTCTTTGTAGCTAAACAGTATTACCCCATCTTTGCCTGCTTACATGTAGGTTTTTCCCATAACCCATCCATATTTTTAAGACAATTATCTGACTGCATATGGATACACCTCTTTGGAATCATTTTACTTGCTCTCTGAAATCTGTTCAAACTGAAACCCAAGTCCTCTTCAACATTTTTTTTTTTTTGCTTCTACTCATTATGCACTTTCTCTTGACTCATTATATTTTGTGTAAATAGGGCCTTCATTTGAATCGAACCTCTTGCCCTTTTCTATGACTTTGGGAGACAATGAGCGTGTTATTTCCAGCTTGGTTTTCACTGTGCCCTCTTTTGTATTTTGTGGTTGACATTCACTGTTGTCAGATAATCTTTCTCATATAATACTGCATTTGTTTTGGAACAGAGATATTTATATACTCAGAATACAAATTAAATATATTCTTTCATGATTTCAGTAGGAAGTTGTTGCTGTGATTCTAGATACCAGTGCCTTTCCCATATCAAACATGGGGAAAGCCTAAAACACTTAAGAATTACTTACAGACCTTTTGGGTATTTTTGGTCCAAACAGTGGAGGACTGAGAAGATTTAGATTTATAGTATTTCCTCCACTTGTCTGTATTCCTAAGGCCTGGAAAGGGTAGGAAGGGGCATGAGGCAAGGATGGCCAGTGTCTTCTATTCACTTGCTACAGCATAGCCTTTTTATTGTTGTTTTTGTTTTTAATTTAAGACAAGTCCTTGCTATGTAGTCCTGACTCATCTTGAACTCTCTATGTAGACCAGGATGATCTTGAACTCACAGAGATTCACCTGCCTCTGCCTCCTAAATGATGGGATTAAAGGACTGAGCCATCATCTAGATAGGCCAGCATAATTTTTTTCTTTCTTTTTAACAGACTTAAATCCCAGGACCCAACCCTTATGTGCTTATGTGATAGCCACAACTGGAGCCTGGGTCCCCTGAACAGAGACTCTGGTGTGGTTTTCCACAAGATGTTCAATGAATTCCTGACAAGGAGACTTGGTTAACAGTCTCTTTCCAGAGGTCAAGGGTCCTGTAGCTGTGGGTCTTGGAGACAACATCAAAGGTGGCCTTGGCAAAATTGCTTTGGGTGGCATGCAGCCCCTGACTGATGAGTAACAGTCTTCAATACTGGCCACCATCAGAAGCTTCTTGGGCCCAGGAGCAGAGACAATACCAGCACCTCTGGGGGCAAGGATGAGACCCACCAACACAACAGTCTGTCGACTTGCATAGAACAGTTCGAGGCTTGCCTATCTTCCTCACACAGTAGCTTCTTCGAACAGGGAGGATGGAAAGTTTGGCTAAGACGATGGACCTTCAGATGGCAGTGTCTACTTTCTTGGAACATTTAACACCAAGACCATCATGACCATTGTTATCCCCAAGAGTAACAAAATCATTGAAGCTGATTTACTAGCCAGCAGAGGTCTGCTTCTGCAGCTCTTTAGAACTGGCCCAATCCTTTAGGGATGCTCTCAGGAAAAAGTTGATAAGCCTGGATTCCTTGATAGACAAGAACAGGTAGATCTCCTCCAGGAACTTTATCTCCATGTCTTTGACCAGGCATCCTGGTGACAGGTATGCACTCCTCTTCAGCCTTACCTCCACACACTCTGTGACCTTGACCATAGCCAGGGCCTTGACCATGACCATGCTGGCTGCTCTGCAGCAGAAGCTGCCATGGTGGCCTCCTAAGCCCCCACCCACCCCTGTGCTCTGTTCCCTCCCACTGGACCCATGCCATCTCTCATTTGGTGTTTTCCTGAAGAAGAACTGTCATAGGGTCACACAACTAAATGTAGTGGTCACAAAGAAAATTTAGTAATAGTAAAAGGTGGCCACTGCCATTAAAAATGGCAGAAGTAGTTTGCGGGTAAGGATGAAGGAGGAATTATAAAATTCCTTTACCAAATGATGTTTCCATAAGGATTTCTAAAAATCTGAACAGCTTCTTATGCATCTTGAGGGCAGCACGAAGTTTACGATTCAGTTAGGTGAAAACCTAGTATTTTTAACATGGAGGAGTTGTTACTTTACGTAGGAAAATTTTATGACAGTGGTGTACATGAGGAGCTACTGTTTGTCAGCTCTTTGGAAGGACACACGATGGGAGATAGTTATCTTAGGGCTGATGAATGTTTCACCAGCAAGAGCTTGCAGTAGAAAGATGGCTATGGTTTCTATACCAACTGTGCTGGTGTTAAGATGGGTGAGAATCTGGGCTTTGGAACAAAAGTTAAAGCTGGAAGCAATGTTCTCTCTCTCTCTCTCTCTCTCTCTCTCTCTCTCTCTCTCTCTCTCTCTCTCTCTCTCTCTGTGTGTGTGTGTGTGTGTGTGTGTGTGTGTGTGTGTGTGTGTGTGTTGGGGGGTATGCTCCCACATGTATGTGTGGGTATGCTCACATGTGAGAACAGGCTTATGGGAGCCAGAGGTTGACATCAGAGTGTCTTTGCTCTCTGGCTTCACCTTGTTCCATGAGACATGGTCCTCTCTGAAGCTGAGCCTTGATGTCTGGACTAAAGTGTCTGGAGAGTGGGGCCAGAGGGTCCTTCTCTCTCCACCCCTCGGCTCTGTGGTTAAGGCTTGCATTTCTAGACTCAGTTGCTATTTGGCTGTTGGGATCTGAACTCAGGTCCTGTGTTTGGGTAGCAAGCATGTCACTAACTGTGTGATTCCTGCAGCCCTAGCATACTATTTTTTTTCCCCCAACACTGTTTCCATGGGCAGAGCTAAAATAATTCATTAACAGAGTTAGATATTGTGCTTCATTAATACCACAGAAACCATTAAGTAAGAATGCTGATTAAAAATATTTCATGACCCGGGAGTTGGTGGCTCACACCTTTAATCCCAGCACTCGGGAGGCAGAGGCAGGTGGATCTCTGTGAGTTTGAGGCCAGCCTGGTCTACAAGAGCTAGTTCCAGGACAGGCTCCAAAGCCACAGAGAAACCCTGTTTTGAAAAGCCAAAAAAAAAAAAAAAAAAAAAAAATTCATGGTAACTTATGTTATTCAAAACTGTGTCAGTTGTTAGGAAAAAGCCTTCATGGATGGGGAGATGACTCAGCGGGTAAAGACCCTTGCTGTGATCACTTGAATTTAATGCTTGGAGCTGGAGCCTTCAGGGCAGAAGGGGAGAACCAACACACATACAATAAATAAATGCTTAAAAAATGTTTAAACTTTGCGATTTAAATGAGTCACTTCAAGGCAGACATTTTAACAAATCTTTGTTAAAAGATTAAAGTTTTACTTAAAAAAGTTAAAATGTGAAAGAGTAAGGTGGAAAAAAAGCTCCTTAGAAATGTTGCAGGGACATGTGATTTTTATAGTTGAAAATAACCTTCCTGTGATTTAATTGGGAGAGTTATAATTGATTATCTGGATGCCTGGAGACATAGTTTCAGCAATATTTCATTTTAAAATTTAATGTTATTTTTAATTAGCATACAAATTAATATGTTTCCTTATGGCATTTTGATACATTATGTTGGCTGATCCTCCGGCATCTCTCTACCCTCTCCCTACTTATGTACACACACACACACACACACACACACACACACACACACACACACACACACACACACCACCACCACCACCACCACCACCACCCAGTATTTCTCTTTCTGCTTCCACATCAAGTATGTTCCACAAGCTTCTCCGTTCCTCTTTTGGAAGTCTTTTCCCCTTCTCATGGTCTACTTTCTAATTTCGTCACGTTTATACACACTCCCTCCAACATAAATAAATAAACAAACATAAAATTAGAAGCCAGGGTTCATATATGAGCCAGAGAGAACATTTGACATTTGTCTTCTGAGCCTGGATATCTTAGTGTCCAGGTTTCTAATCCTGTAATAAAAGTCCATGGCCAAAAGCAACTTGGGGAGAAAATGCTTTATTTTTACCTTACAGTTTGAAATCCATTGTCTAGGGAATTCAGGGCGAGAACTCAAGGTAGGAACCTGGAAAAATTGAAGCAGAGGCCATGGAGGGGTACTGCTTACTGGCTGCTCCTCATGACTTTCTCAGCCTGCTTTCCTATAAAAGACCACCTGCCCAAGGGCAGCACGGTCCACAATGGGCTGGGCCTTCTTACATGAATCTCTAATTAAGAAAATGTCCCACAAGCCAATATGGTGGGCGTAGGTTTCCAATTGAGATACCCTCTTCCCAAATGATTTTTAGTTCATGTCAAATTGACAAAACAAAACAAAAAAATTTACCAACATCCTGATTAATTAACTTAATATCTAATTTTCTGGTTTCAAACATTTCCATATAAATTTCATTATTTCGTTTTTCTTTGTGGCTGAACAATATTCTATAGTGCATGCATACCACATTTTTATTATCATCCATCCATCAATGGACTTGTAGGCTGACTACATTTCCTTGTTATTGATATAGAGTAGCAATAAACACGGATTCACAAATATCTATTTGGCAGGACAGTGAGTCCTATGTGTCTATGCCCAAGAGTGGTCCTTTTAAACTATGTTTTTCTTTTTTGTTTTATCTTTAGTGACTGCAACAGTTTACATTCCTCCAGCAGTGAGTAAGGGTTCCTCTTTGGCTACATCCTCACCAGAATTTGTTGTCATTTGCTTTCTTGGCGATAGAAATTCTGACTAGGGTGAGATACAATTGAAAAACCAATTTAATTTGCATTTCCTCAATGGCTAGGGATATTGAATACTTTTTACACTATTTATTAGTCATCTGTTTTTCTTCTTTTAAGAACAATCTTTTCCGGAAGACACCCAAGCGCCTGACCCATCCCCAGGGTTCAGGAACTGCAAGCACCACCACAATGAGCAAATATGTGATGGAAAGATAGAGTGTGTGATGGAGAGATGGCAGCGAAAGAGAAGCGGAGAACACTGTGGAGAGAGATGGAACTGGAGATGCCATGGTGGTGAGGAACAGGCAGATACGAGGAGCCTGCACAGCCACCTGAGGCCATGATGATGTCTGAGCCTGGGCCACTGCTGGGGCCATATCTGGATCCCTGTCCTAACACATCTGTGCTGATGTCTGAGGCTGATGTAACCACCGAAAGCCATGCAGATGCCAATGGTCTGGGCTGCCACCTGAAGCCATGTTGATGTCCAAGCACAGTGCTCCTCATTGGTTAGTGCCACCAGCAGTGATATGGGGACAGAAGAGTTGACTCACCCCTCTATGTTTACTAGAGCAGGAGAGCTGACCCTGCTCATCTCCAGGGCTAGGGGTGGGGAATGGAGGGAGGCCTGGATTGACCAACTCAACTTCCACCCAGACCCAGAGGCAGGGCCATGAGTTGGCCCACCCCATCACTGCCCCATCTATGAACTGCTGGAACATGTGAAGGAGACAGTCCTGAGGAACCATAACCACAGGGTCTCCATGACCCCGGACAACAGCAGGATACCTGAGAGAAGTCTCAGTGAGGGTCCAGTATTGATAGTGTAGCAGAAGCCTGAAGCCTTGACCAGACCAATGACTCATTACAACGAACATTTTCACGTAAAGCTTTTTGGGCAAAAGGGTATACTGTGTGATACACCACAGCTTACAATGCCAGGATGACAAATGAATATGTGATGGAGAGGTAGGAAAGATGGAGGAGCAGAGTGGTACAAGCAAGGCAGAACCGGAGACACGGCAGCTGTGACTGGTATGAGGGAAGGCTGCAGTTAATAGAGGAGCAGGTCATTGCCTAAAGGAGTTGGTGAGTTGCTTTTAGAAGGGTGCTTACAAGAGTAGAGGGGGGATATGGAAGGAGAGGAGTGTGATTTGGGTGCTAGACGCAAAATTCCCAAAGACTTAATAAAAATTATGTTAAAAAGAATAGACTTTTCAGTTCATTTGGTATTTTTATTTTTAATTTTTTCAGTTCTTTATTTGTGACATTAATCCACTATCTAACACAGAGCTGCCAAAGGTTTTTCTACTGTTCTGTAGGCTTTCTATCGACTGCTGATATTTTCTTTTACTGTGGATGTTTTTAGTTTCATGTCAAACTATGGGTCTCTTTCCTTGTGCTACTGGGTTTCAATTCAGAAACTTCTTATATTTGTATCCTGATGAGCTTCTCCTGTTTTTTTTTTTCTCTAGGAATGTGAGTGTTTCAGGATTTAGGCTAGTGGTTCTCAACTTGTGGGTTGAGACCCCTTTGGTGTCAAATGACCCTTTTATAGTGATCTCCTAAGATCATTGGAAAACACAGGTATTTACATTACAATTCATTACAGTAGCAAGATTATGAAATAGCAATGAAAATAATTTTATGGTTGTGAGGTCACCACAGCATGAGGAACTGTATTAAAAGGTTGTAGCATGAGGAAGGTTGACAACCACTCCTTTAGAGTAGGGTTTGAGATGATTTTTATGAAGGGTGAGAGAGATAGATGTTGTTTCACTTGTTTGAGTGGTTTTAGAGTTTTGCTGCTACCATTTATTGAATAAGCTTTTCCCCACTGTATGCTTGTGATATATTTGTCAAAAGTTAGGCAGCTATACATGTATAGGCTTATTTTGGGGCCATCTTTTCTGTTCCATTGGTTTGTGTATCTGTTTCTGCACCAAGAGTAGGCTATCTTTGTCAGTATGGATCCACAGTATAGTTTGAGGTCTGGAGGTGTGCTACCTCTGGCAGTATTTTCTTCTTTGAATTGCTTTGATGATCTGTGGGCTTTTTGTGTTTCCACATGCATTTTGTTTTATATTTTTCTAGTCTATGAAGAATACCACTGGAATGTTTAGGTATTGAAGTTAATGTGCACATTACTTTTGGTAGTACAGCCAATTTCACAATATTAATTCTGCAATCCAAGAGTAGGAAAGGTCTTTCTGTTGTTGTTTTTCCCACGGTTTCATTTTTCAGTGTTTCAAAGTTTCATTGCAATGCCTGTCACCTCCTTGACAGTGTTTATTTCTAGGCATTTTTTATTGAGCTTTTTTTTTTTTTTTTTTTTTGAGACAGGGTTTCTCTGTGGCTTTGGAGGCTATTCTGGAACTAGCTCTTGTATTGAGATATTGTTAATGGGATATTTTTATACTTTTTCCTGGGCAAGTTTATCATTTTTGTATACAAAAGTTACTGATGTTTTATGTTGGCCTTTTATCATAAAACTTTACTGAAAGTGCTTATCAGATGTAAACCATTTATTGTGGAGTTCAGAAGGTTGTTTAAGTATAGTGTAGAATCATGCTGTCTGCAAACAGAGATAGTTTAAGTTTTTCATTTCTAATTTCTATTTCTTTTTTGTATGTCTCTTGTCTCATTGCTCTAGCTAAAAATGTGAGCACTATATTGAATAAGAGCAGAGACTTTGCCTTTGTTTTATTTTAGACTTTGGAGAAAATGCTTCAGTTTCTCCCTGCTTAGTGTAATGTTAACTATAGGTTTTGTCATATACAGCCTTTACCATATTCAGGTGTGCTCCACATATTCCTAGTTTCTTCAGGACCTTCATCATGATTAGATGCTGAACTTAGTTAATGACTTTTCTGCACCTATTGAAATGCTCATGTATTTCAGCCCTCAAATCTATGAAGATGGTGGATGTCGTTCAGTGGTTTGGATGTGATGAATCAAACTTAACACCCCTGAAATGAAACCAACTTGGTGTTGAAGCTGCATCTTCTGAATGTGTTTTTTGATTCTTTTTGGGCGGGTGGGGTGGGGAGATTTTTATGTTCATGTTCATCAGGGAATTTGGTCTGCAGTTTTCTTTCCTGTTGTGTCTTGATCCAGTGTTGTTTCCTAGGCAATGCTGGTTTCCTATAATGAATTAAGTACCATTCCTTCACTTTCTACTTTTGTGGAACAGTTGATGAAGTCTTGGTAGTAGGTGTTCCTTAACAGGTTGGCAGGTTTCAGACCCATCCTGTCCTGGGCTCTTTGTGGGTTAATTTTCACCACTGGTTCAGACTTGTTGCTTGTTATGGGTCTGTGTAAATAGTATCATTTGGCTTTAATTTTGGCAGGTTATAGGCATTTAGAAATTTATCTAATTCTTTTAGGATTCCAACGTATTAAAAGTGTTCTAAAAGTGTACCCTAATAATCTTTGATACTTGATTGGAGTGTAATGAAACATTTCCCTTTTCATCCTGAATTTTATTAATCTGGGACTTCTCTTTCTTTTGGTAAGTTTGGCTAGGGGTGTGTTGATATTGTTTATTTTTTTTAAAGATTTTGTTTATTATGTATACAGCATTCTGCTTCCCTGTATATCTGCACACCAGAAGAGGGCACCAGACCTCATAACAGATGATTGTAAGCCACCATGTGGTTGCTGGGAATTGAACTCAGGACCACTGAAAGTCAGTGCTCTTAACCTCTGAGCCATCTCTCCAGCCCTGATATTGTTTATATTTTAAAAGAACCAACTCTGTTTAATTAAGTTAATGCATTGTTTTTTTTTAATTCTCCATTGCTAATTTAGCCCTAATATTCATAACTTATTTCTGTCTGCTGAATTTATATTTGGCTTTTTATTGGCTTTTCTAGGCTACTGAAGTCATCACTAGCTTATTTGAGATAACTTTGATATTTTCCAATAAAAGCATGTATATCTATAAATCTCCCTCTTTGGACTGTCATGGCAAGACCCAGAGGTTCTGATGGATTGGGCTCTTGTGCTCATTTGGTTCTAGGAGATTTTTAATTTCCTCCATAGGCACCATTTATTCTAAAGTGAATTGCTTGGTCTCTCAATATTTGTGTGTTATCTGGGCATAGCACCTCTACTGGCTTCTACTTTATCCTACTGCAGGCTGTTAAGATGCAGGGACTTAATATTTTTTAAAAGAATTTTCTGGCCTATGATGTGACAAATAGAGAACACTCTATGCCCCACTAAGAAAAGTATGTATTCCCTATCTGTTGGGTGGAGTTATGGCACATGGGATAATAATGTGTGCATGCGCGCACACGAGCGCGCATACACACACACACACACACACACACACACACACACACACACACACAAAACAGTGCTAGTCATGTGAAATTCTTTGAGTTATTGGTCAGGCTATGGGCCAAGAGATTTCCCAAACAATATGGTTATTACCCTTGTCGTTGGTTGCTTCCCAGAACTTGAAGGAAAGACTCCATTGCTGAAGATACCATCTACTTTGAACACAGGATTTGAAGAGATGGAACTGTATCTGACCTAGAAGCCTCCTCCTTGAGGACTAGATCTCATAGTAGCTGAAGTTGCTATGCAAGCTGTCAAAAGAGAAGAGCAAGCAACAGTTCCCACCCAGCTGCAAAGTCTAACCACCACCATGACTACCCTGGCTAGACATCCCCAGCAATAGTGGGGATGCAATAGTGGCTCTTTTATCTTGAGGGGTAACAATACCCCTCTAATTGTACTTAAGTTCCTTTCAATAGGAATTCATGTCTGGGACTACACACCTAGGCAACTCCCCAGGCCAGGAGAGGACATAGACCCTAGAGGAGAGCCTCCTACTGACTTTTTCTTAAACCAATATAATTTTTAACCATATTTTAAACACTCCCACTTAGCACTCATATCAGAACCCATTGTTATTGACCTGGTTCCATCTTGACTTAAGGTCAGATTCTTGTTCATCAAGGTTAAAAGACAGGATGTTGGGCCTAAGGTGTGGATATCCTGAGGTATGTCTTACCCTCAAGATCAAATTACAGGTTGTTTGACTTAGGGCATGGTAAACAAATGTTTTGGGTATTGGTGAGGTAATTAGATTTGTTTGTTCTTTGTACCATGGTAAGGAAGTCTTTTGCCCTCCCCTTTATCTTGGGGTATGCAAGGGATATGAGTAATACAAGGTGAGGGGTCTTCAGTATTCCTCCCAGTATTCCATCTCTTGTCTCTTTCTTTTCACAATCCTCATTTCTCCTTTCAGGCACGTGCAAACTCATGGTCTGTACCCGGCACACCCACAGACAGGCACAGCTCTTACCCTCATAAAAGAACCTTATTTCTGCAGCAGGTGGACTAGTGTAGAAAGCTACACCTACCTGGTCAAAGCAAAGATTAAGTGTGTGGCATGTTCAGTCCCAACTGATACATCTACAACACAACCCTGATAGTTAAAGCTCAGGGAACACATGCAAGACAGTCTAGCTTAATCAGCAAATTTTAGATCAAGTGAGAGTTCCTGTCTCAAAAACAAATAAACAAACTGTAAGGAGCCTTGTAACCAGTCAGGCAAAGGCCTGGCTGGAGGGAGATTAGGACAGAGGCTACAACTAAGCAGGCAAAGGCCTGGCTGAAGAAAGATTAAAGGAAAGGGAGCTTAGGCCCACTAAGCAACCCAGCCATTGTAGATAAGAGTGAAAATGTGTGAAGTGTGGCAAAGTGTGATTAGCACGATTTAGCGAATTATTTAAGGACCAGCTCAGAACTAGGAATTTTAGAGTGTACCACGACTCTATGTCCTGGAGCTCTCCTCCACTAACCTGACAACCAGTCAATCAAGCTGAGTGCTGTCTGTTCTGAGCCGGATTCCACAACACCAGGCCCTCAGGAGACTTGCCAGCCTGGATCCAGAGGAGCGGAAGGCCCAAGCTGGAACCTTCGGGCCGCTGCAGGAGAGGTACCCCCTGCTGTGAGCCTATTGTCCGTGGTTCTTAGGCTTGTTTGCCTGTGCTTGTGTGTTGCTTTTACATAAGTGTGAAGTAAAACTTATATACTCAAAACCAACTCGTTGAGTTTGTCATTCCTCCCAGGTCAAAACCTGGTAAGGGCTCAAGACACAAACAAACTAACTAACTAAAAGCCAAAAAACAAACCCAAGCAAACCAAACAAAAGCAAAAACTAAGTGGGTTGCTCCTAAGGAATGGACACCCTAATTTGACCTTTGGCCTCCATATACATGCACACCACTAACAGATGTGGCCTCTGCTCTGCCACCTTCTCAGGATCTCAGTCTCAGAAATGTTACCCTTCATGTTGGGCTTGTAAGCTATACTCAATTGTAATAAAAAAATAAAATAACTTGCCACCTGGCATTGAACATTCAAGAAAAAATTGCAGAGTTTCAAGTGACACCACTATTTTTATTTTAAAAACACACTAAATATATTTTGGATTGGATTTAAGAGAGAATTACCAACAATTTCCAAAATGGCTTTAAACATTCTTCTGCCGTTTAGTGTTGTATATTTATAGGAGGAGGCACTGCCGGCATTGGTGGTCATAAAATCTAAATATCCGTCAACCAAAATGATGATGTTTTATACCCTACAACATCAAGTATTCAGCCATGTTTTAGGTCTGTATGCAGAAACAAGCACATGTCTCTCCTTAGTACTGAAGGACCAAAAATTCAAATTAATTAAAAACTTAAGGGACCTCGAATGATAAAGGAAAATTTAACTCCTTAAATCAGGATTGTCATGATTGGCGCCTGATCCCCTGCTCTCAGAGAAGGAGAGGTAACTGTCCACCACTTCTTTGCTAATTGCTGGTCATAAAGATTCCCCAGTCTGGGGTATAACTGACAGACTCTGTGACTCTGTAACCCTGCAAGTCCATGCCCTGTCTTATCTCAGTCAAATGTATCTCCCTTAAAATACATAGTTACTAACTAACTCTGCACTTTGTATGACCTTAAGAAACCATAGAAACTCTGTAATTTATGGCCTTCAACTAAAGGACCCCAGCCTAAGATGTTTTCTTTGCAGATACATAAGAATCTGAACTTATGACCTTAACAAGAAAGGGCTGTTAGGGTTGAGGAATTCCACCCTGACAAATGGTTCCCAGAGATAGAGATGTAACTGCCCTAAATGTCCCATGAACCTGGAGATCACAGTTGATCACCTGGAATGAGCCAATCAGAACTGTTACCCTCGATCACCTCAGACCCCATCTATTTGCAGTTTTTGCCTTTAAGAAGCCCCTAGCTCCCAGATGGGGGCCCAGCTCCTCTGCTCCAGTAACATGCTGGGCCCCAGGAGGCCAATTGCTGAGTAAAGCTTCTTGCATCAAGTCCTCACCTCCGCCTGGTGATTGGGGTCGCTGCATTCCCGAGTGTTCACCCCGGGGTCCCACCCCGTGGTGGGGAGGAATCTTTCAGTATAAGTCTTAGTGTTTCTGCTGCTGAGATGGACACCATGTCCAAAAGAAACACGGGCAAGAAATATAAGCATTTCAGTTTATACTTCCAGGTAGCAGGCCATCACTTGGGGAAGTCAGGGCAGGAATTCAAGCAGGACAGGAACCTGGAGACAGGAGCTGATGCAGAGGCCATAGAGGGGTGCTGCTTGCTGGCTTGTTCCCCTTGGCTTGCTCAGCCTGCTTTTGTATACAACATATCACCATCTGTCCAGGTGTAACACCACCCCCAGTGTTCTGGACCCACCCACATCAATCATTAATCAAGATGTTCCACCACCACTGACTTGCCTATAGGCAATTCTTATGGAGGCTTTTCTCAGTTGAGATCCCCTCTTCTCGGATATGTCTAGGTTTGTGATGAATTGACAAAATCAAAACAGCACAGTGTTCAAATTTGCTTTAATATTTAATAAGTGGTAAATGACATGTATACCATGGAATTCTTTTAAAATAACAGCTTTTTGGTGAGTTCAGTAAATGTTTGATTTATGATTTATGAACTTATTTTATATACATATGTGTCAAGGAGCATATAAAACTTCACTGAGTGAGTGAAATGGTTCATGAATGGAAAATGGCAGAGCCCATTCCTATATGAGTTAGCTGGGCATGAAATAGAGGTCATAGATGTGAGTATTTCATATGGGAAATGTGCCTGTGACTCCAGAAAAGATTAGTGGTGGCTGGAAGGGAGTGTGAAATCTTGAAAACTTTTTGAGCCAGGGAGGACCCCAGAATGTCTAAATGTCAAATGCAAGTGACCAGTCAGGGGTCGGGAAAGATTACTGACATGGAAAAGGGGGAAATTAAAATGCAAGGATTTGGGAGAAGGACCAAAGTCATTGCTCAACATAGGTGGAAGACTGCCCCCACTATGTTCATAGCAGCATTATTTGTAATAGCCAGAAGCTGGAAACAACTTAGATGCCCATCAACTGAAGAATGGATAAAGAAAATGTGGTACATATACACAGTGGAGTACTACTCAGCTGTAAAACACAATCAAATTTGCAGACAAATGGATGGAAATAGAAAAAAACCATCCTGAGTGAGGTAACCCAGACCCAGAAAGTCACTCATAAGTGGATATTAAATGTAAAGCAAAGGATAACCAGGCCACAATCCAGGGAGACCCTAAGATGGAAACACATGGAGGGGCCCAGGAAGGGTAAACTGGGAGGAGAGGTAGAAGGAAGGGGATTATGGATTGGAACTTGAGGTATCAAGAAGATTGAGTTGGGTGAGGGATGAGGGGATAAAGAGATAGCTTGAGGAAGCCATTATGGGGTTAGGGAAAAACCTGGTCCTAGAGAAATTCTCAGAAATTCACAAGGATGACTCCAGCTAAGATTCCAACAATAGTGAAGAGGGTGTCTGAATGGTCCTTCCCCTATAATCAGATTAGTGACTACCCTAATTGTCACCATAGAACCTACATCCAGTAACTGATGGAAGCAGATGCAGTATCCACAGCCAAGCACTGGGCTGAGCTCCTGGAGTTCAGATGAAGAGACGGAGGAGGGAATCATGTGAACAAGGGGGCTCAAGAGCATGACGGGAAAAAGCAGAGACAGCTCACCCAAGCTAGTAGGAACTCACAGACTATGGACTGACAGCTGGGGAACCTGTATGGGAACGAACTAGACCCTCTGAATGTGGGTGACAGTTGTGTGGCTTGATCTGTTGGAGGGGGGCCTGGCAGTGGGAATAGGATCTATCCCTGGTGCACGAACTGGATTTTTGGAGCCCATTTCCTATGGTTGAATACCTTGCTCAACCTTGATACAGAAAGGAGGGGTTGTTCCTGCCTCACTTGGTATGCCAGACTTTGTTGACTCACCAAGGAAGGCCCTATCACCTTCTGAGGAGCATATGAGGGGGTGAGAAGGGGGTAGGTGAGGGGTGGAAGAAGTGGGGGGAGAGGGAGAACTGGGGTTGGTATGTAAAATGAAAAATAAAATTTTAAATAAAAAATAGAAGGGAATATTGTTTGTTCTCCTTATATATCAAGGTCAGGGCATTTTTTCAACTCAGTTCTGTATAGTTTAATTCTGAAATTCATTTCCAAACCTCAGGAGCTTAACAAGAAAGGAAAAAGTAAGTCTTAAAGTTTATCTGGTATTGTGGGGCAGGGATTATAATAGATACAATGTAGGAGAACGCTCACACAAGAAATGAAAATTTCAGCATGTACAACCTTATGACATTCATCAGTCTGTAACCTAATTGGACAGGACAGCATTATTAATACTGGGACTGATGGAGAAGAGCAAGGAGAGAAAATAGCACAGTTGGGCTGCCACTTCAGGCTGCATTCATCACCTATGCTCGCCCAGCTGCTTTGTCTTCTTCAGAACATGTCATCGGCACTCAGGATTATTTTCTGAAGCAGTAGCCCTCACTGATCTCTCTCTGTGTTCTTAGCATATGCAAATGACACCCAATAATTAAAGTTCATTGAGAACAAGCAGGGTTCCACGTGGATTCTTAAAAACAGAAATGGAAAGAAAAACTGTCTGATAAAGAATTGACAAGAAGAAAGTGAAATGACTTCTTTTCTGTCAATAGCAATGGAAAATCTAACCTGAGGTCCTGTGGCTGCCCAGGGAAGGCGTTCCAAAGAGTGGAACATAGCATACGGTGTGACCTGTGAGAATTGACCCAGGAGAAATCAGTAGCCCCAGTGGAAGACTCTGGGTCAGCATGCCAGCATGAACCTCATGAATTAACTTTTGGGGTGGAGGACAAGTCTGAATTTCTGCATGGATGTCATCATTAGGAGTCCTTTAAAACATTAGGAGCCCTTTAAAATACCTACCAAGACTTCCTTGGGTGGACTGCTTGTTCCCTGGGATCTTGGCTGTATTTTGTACAGTCTGAAAACTCTTTCTGATGTCAGGAAAAGCCCTATGGGTACCACTGGTTTCTTGCCTCATTTCCATGCTTAAGGGGAGCCTGGAAAGGAAAGACATGATCATTTACCAGTGGTATGTATAATTTAGCAGGGTGTGTGATATCTCTTCAGCTTTGCATCATAATGGCCCTGAATGGCCTGACCTCTAAATCCAGCATTGGTTTAATTGAATAGGGACTAGGAAATAAAGAGAAATAGAGTTCTCTGAGAGACAGCTGTAAAGTTTACCTTATGGCACCTTCCTTTTGTTTGATGGTTATAGCTACATTTTCTTCTTAAGTATCTACCCATGCAGTGTCCTTTGCCTTCTGGAGATGAGCTTTCCTGTGAAGATAAAAGCAAAACACTGCCCTTTCCTTTGGGAGGTTTCTATTTAGTTTATTAGATATACCTTAGTAGAATACCTGTCATTTCTCCTCGTCGAGAAGTTTTTCCTTTTCAATGTGAATCTTGATCAACTTTGATGGTATCCAAAGTTTTGCTTCTCCTGTGGAAACCAATGCAAACCCCCTATCCCATCGTAACACATGTACTGGTTTCCATACAGAGGTTAGTACATCTTTGAAGTATACTGGCTGATTCAGTTCAGCAGTTTTCTCTGTAGTCCATTGTCTTTCTGCAGCTGTTTGTCCTTTTTCATTGGCATTAAGAAAGTTTAGTGTTAATAAGGCATTATGCAACCTATGTTTGGGGGGTTTAGTCTTCCAAGCTTGTTTGTTGAGCATCTCCTTTAGTGTCCTATTAGATCTCTCAACCACTGCTTATCCCGTAGGATTGTGTGGTATACCGGTGACATGCTTTATGTTACAATATTTGAAAAACTGTTCCAATTTAGTGGAGACATATGCTGGAGCATTGCCAGTTTTTATTTGTGCAGGTATACCCATAATTGCCATCACCCCCAAGCAGGAGTGACTACAGCTTCCCCTACAGGCCTGTCTCCATATTTTTTATAGCTCTCCTCCTTTGCTTTCAATGTGTTTTACTGTTAATTAAATTCATGCATTATGGTTGTGGCTGTTTCCATCCATCAAAGGGCAAGCCAGGTCAACAAAGCTAAGTGGCTAGACAAATGATGGTTGGCATCATCTCCCAGAATCACATAGTACAAAACCGCACGCAGGTACAAGTTAAAGTACCTTGCTTCAGCACTGCCATTCATATTGATAGTAATTTTATCCCATGTGTTTTAATATTATCCAGTTCCACTGGAGATCTGTGCAGCATAAACTTCCAGGGACAAACCTGGGTATGTGACAACCAAGCTGTATTAGATGTGTTCACTCAGCAACGTTCCTTGTTGAGCATCATTGGCCAATGGGTTTTTTCCAGGGACCATGTAGTCACGGCGATAAAGTATACTATTTGAGATGAAGTGCTCTCAGTTTTGTTATCCATTTTATCTTTTATTTTGTTTTGTTTTTCTCTCCAACCACAGAAACAGATGCTTTCTTGGTCTAAACATCTCTTCATGTCTGGGTCCTCAGTTCAAATGTTCTCTCATCCAAATACCATTATTTCAAGACTTTTAATACCCTTTCTTTCCTTAAGTGATACTGTCCAACAATTCACCATTCAGTCCATATCTAAATCATATTACTACATATATCATTGATTCTAGTGGAATATCTATTATTATTTTTATATTTCAGACAGACTATCAAGACTCAAAGAGGTTAAACAATTCAGTAAATGTGGGGATTAATGCTCATGTCTTCTAATTAAATGTCAACCAGCAAGCAAGAACCTTAAAGGAGCTTTAAATTATTTTCCATGGTTTGGAGGTTTGATGATCCCATTTGTATGTTGAGTTTTTTTCACAGCCGATTGAGTTATTTCATTTTCAGATATTTTGAGCTGAGTAGAGAATTAGTCATCACTCTGTGGGACTTAAATCATGACCTGGGGAAAAGCACCCAGGCAGCCTGGTCCCCCTGTCACCGCCAGCTAGGCCACCAAGCAGATGGTAAATCATCCTGGAAGACATAAGGTAGCTCCCCTATAACTGCTCTGTTGAAAGCTGAGGGCTACTAACATTGAATATTTGCTTGTCCATTTTAGAATCTGGATGATAATTGAGTCTAACACATTTGTCTAAAGGTAGGATCTCTTTAGGGAAGACCATGCTAAGGAGACCAGAGAATCTGAGGTTTTTCTTGTTGTTTTGTTTTTAATTCTCTTCCTCTACATGAAACACAAGCTTTTTCTCCATTTTCACCAGGAGAACCCAGAATGCCTTCTATTGGTTAAACTTAAAATCGGGTCCCCTTGGGTTTTAAAATTTTCAATCTTGTCCATATGGGCTGGTGTAAGAACTCCAAATCAAGGGCATCTTTGGCCTGCTTGTTTTCTGATTCTGGCCTGGGGTGGAGATGGGGACAGACCCTGCTCCTGTGGGGTGCAAGTGCTCACCACATCCTCCAAACAGTGCATGAACATCTCTGACTCTGGTTTTAAGAGCCTGCCCTGAAGACTTCTGGTAATGAGAGTCATATCTGTACATGCAGTGGCCTTGGCTGCCTGAGAGTGCAGGTGGTATTTTCCCCCTCTAGAACTTAGTTTGTTCAAGCTCATGGAAATTCTTTGTACCCCTAAATATTCATAAGGTTGTCTACTGAAACATCGAAGAGGACAGGCCTAACTAAGACTGAAACCAAATGGCTTTTTACAGAAATGGTAAACAGCCTGTCCCTCTGAAGAGTAGAACTTCATCTGCATTCTTTCTCAAGGCTTTTTGCAGCATGATCTTTAGTCTTTGGACAGCTTCCTTAGCAGACTGAGTTCTTGGGCTTGAGAAGCCATCGGGTCTAGACTTACAACTGAAACAACTTGCTTCAGTTGTTCACTTGTGGTAGGTGGACATCGTGATATTGGATGTGCATGCATTCCGGAGGAGGAGCAGGACTTGTCCATGGGAGGTGAGGTTAGATAACAAGGTGGGGAAGGAGTGAACACTGCTAGTAAATTTGGATTCCTAAATGGCTTCTGTGCTCCCTATTAGATATATTCTTATTTGTGTCTTTTAAATGCACAGATGATAACCTCAGAGAAACCACATTGTGTTTGTGTGGCATTAAGGAAAGAAAAGTCAGTACTTCCCTTTGGAGTCCTTTCACCAAGCATAAATGACCCACATCTCCTCCCATGCCTTCTGCGTGTAGTTTGTGGTTTCTGGCTTGCCTGTAGGCTCCCTGCTGTGTGTATCTATCTATGCCTGCCTGGTGGCTAACTGCCTGTGTTGCTATGTCCCTAAGAAAAGTCTTTTCTCTATATTTATTGAACAACACAGAAGGCAGAGCAAGTGGAAGGAATGGGGGATATTTTACAGAAATAACTTTAACAATTTTACAAGGGATTAAGCCACTGACTCCAACTGACCCCAAAGCACTCAGGACTGCAGACATACCATTATCAAGCACTATCTATCTATAAATATTGCCTTCAACATTTATGGAGGATATTAGTTATATAATGTTGCTTTCATTTGTTAACATAACACACATACAAATACACTTGCATTACTCTCAGGGTCAGGGACATGGAAAAGTACATAAATTAAAATTAAAGCTATGCCTTAGTGTAGCTAATTACATAGGAAATCCAAGGCAAGTAAGGTTGGTTGTTATGTTGCTCTTTTGAAAGCAGAGCAAATAAACAGGCTGGGCACACTGTGAGATAGCAGCCTAAATCTTAAATAACATTAAGTTGTATTATTAACTTGGGTATGAGGGCCAACAAAAGTTTCAGTTTCTTTGGATGTAAGGTTTTTTATATAAAATTCTATCACCATACATATTTATGACTTTTCTCCTTACTTTAGAATAAAAAAACAACCTTTAAGTTTTAACATATTATATTTCCAAGATGTTGACAAAGGCTTTATAGTACTTCAAAGAAACATGGAACATAGCAATAAAGCCTGTAAGTACTTCTATTTGTTAGTGTAGCCAACTATTTTAATCACTCAGTCCTCACAATAACCTAATGAAATGCTAATATTCTTTTTTTTTTTTTTTTTTCGAGACAAGGTTTCTCTGTGTAGATTTGGAGCCTATCCTGGCACTGGTTCTGGAGACCAGGCTGGGCTCTGTAGGGAGCCGTCCCTACATTCTCCATTACAATGATGGTGCCTGCAGGCACTGAATGTAAATTATTTCGCAGGTGCTGGGTAATTTTCCATTTCATTGATCTCTGCCTATCCCGTGGCTCATATGGCCTGAGGAGCTGAAGCCATTCATAGGGTGACACGTCCCAGGCGGGGCTGCCAGCCTTTATTAGGGGACGGGATTCTTGGCTTGGGGTCTCCGCTCTGGTAAGCTTATGCTCTCCTCTCTCAAGATGCATTAAAGCTTTCCTGCAGAAGGATCCGAGTGTCCTGTGTGATTCTTGCTGGCGAGAATATAGCGCGGGACATCTGGTGCCGAAACCTGGGAACTTGTTAACATCGCCGGCACTGCGGAGACCCCTCTAACGGGGCGGATTCAGAACTGCAGGGTGGTAAATTCGGAGAGGTATGTCTTTTCTGGACTTTGGCTTGGGAATGTTGCTATTTTGGGAGGTTAGTGTAGAGGCTTCTGTGCTTTTACTAGGAGCCATTTTGACCTTTCTCACTGTTGTAGCAATCTTAAAGAAGTCCAGAATTACATGTCAGAAACCGAATGTAGTGAGAGATGGGGCGCGCCCAACAATAAAATATAAGGAAAAAGGACCTCCCGGGATGTCTAATGACAAGGGAGTGTGTAAGGAAAAAGGACCTCCCGAGATGTCTAATGACAAGGGAGTGAGTAATTTGTTAGATGATTCTGTAAATAAGTTTAAAGCTTTAAATCTTGATAGCTCTGATGACTCTGAAAGCTCAAGAGATAAAGTTTTAGAGGAAACAGCTCAGCTAGGTGAAAAAGAAACAAAAAAGGAGGGAGAGAAAATAGGGGATAACCGGTCACAACCCGGTAAATTTAAGAGACCTGTTAATCCAGCGGGTGTACTTCCATCAACACCCCCATTATTTGGTACCAACTCCTTTTTACCATTAGAGGAGCGGAGAAAATTACAGATGGCTTTCCCAGTCTTTGATAGGGGAAAAGGCCATGCATGTTATTCAACACTTCTTGGAAGCCTGGAATGCCTGGGGCTTTAAAGCCTCATAAACATTGACGCTCAGGGCCATACTACAGCTAAGCGTCACACCTCAGAACCTAAAAGGCCAAAGGAAATGGTAAAATGGAAAGATATCTTAACTGGTCTTTGGAGAGGCCCGGATCCTATTCTCATAAGATCCAGGGGAGCTATATATGTTTTTCCACAGGATGAAGGGAATCCCCTGTGGATCCCGGAAAGACTCACACAAAGAGCCCCTTCGGACCTTCAAAAGTCGAAACTCCACCCTCTCCCCGGGAGTTGAGAGCCGCTATTATTATCCAGATTAACTCCTGTCCTTGATGGAGAGATTGTCATCATAGATCGCTTAAGGGGTGGGGATGGGATTGTTTGGTGCAGCCGTTTGCTGCGGATTGGTGTTACTTCTCTGGCTGGTCTGTAGGCTCAAGGCTCAAACTAAGAGAGACAAGATGGTTATCGCCCAAGCGCTTGTAGCTTTAAAACAAGGGGCTTCCACTGATATTTGGCTAACTATGCTTAAGCAATAGGCCGCCGGCCAGACAGCTCTTGCACACCCGGAGCCTAGGCTCATTGCACAGGGTAGAGTGTCTGGTTTGAGCAGCCCATGAGGGATGTTGAGCAAGGCATCGCACAGAGAGTTGCCCAGTATGCAGGCTTCTCTGGGAGGCATGTTGTCCTGCATAAGGGTTGCCTGCCCTAGTCTCCCTTTCCCAGAAAAACGGCAGAGGACAGGTCGAGAGCGCTTCGGGTCAAGCTAACAGCCTGATGGCGACTCTTGTACACAGTCTTAATGTTTGATTGGGAAGGTACAACCTCTGCCTCTATCCCTCAACATATGGGTGACCTATTTGCTTGTAAAAATATAAAGCCTTATCATTAATTAATAAAAAAAGGGGATCTGTAGGGAGCCGTCCCTACATTCTCCATTACAATGATGGTGCCTGCAGGCACTGAATGTAAATTATTTCACAGGTGCTGGGTAATTTTCCATTTCATTGATCTCTGCCTATCCCGTGGCTCATATGGCCTGAGGAGCTGAAGCCATTCATAGGGTGACACATCCCAGGCGGGGCTGCCAGCCTTTATTAGGGGACGGGATTCTTGGCTCGGGGTCTCCGCTCTGGTAAGCTTATGCTCTCCTCTCTCAAGATGCATTAAAGCTTTCCTGCAGAAGGATCCGAGTGTCCTGTGTGATTCTTGCCGGCGAGAATATAGCGCGGGACAGGGCTCAAACTCACAGAGATCTGCCTGCCTCTGCCTCTGCCTCCCAAGTGCTGGGATTAAAGGTGTGTGCCACCAATGCCCGGCGAAATGGTAATATTTTTATCTCAATTTTAGATAGGGAAAGTGAGGCACAGAAAGGTTTAGGCACCTGAGAAAGATCACTCTGGTGGCAAATAGTAGCACCAGGATTCAAAGTGGGAAGTCTGGGGTTAGATCAGTGTTCCATTGATGGAATGAGTGGACCAAGATGAGAAGGTAAGACATGGGTGCAAGGAGCAGGGATCCCAAAGAAGGTGAGGGCACTGGTCAGTTCTGAAAAAGGAGGGTCTAGAAAAGTTGATTCTCAGTATACCAGAGTGGGACAGAGTCTCCAGGATCATTCTTGTCTTCCTGGTAGACCCGGCATTGCCTGAAATAAGGAAGATGGGACTAGGATCTTAGAGACATTGACTGACTGTGCCATTGGCCTTTTCAAGCCAGAGCTCTCATTCTGCTTTTCTTTAAGTCCACCTGTTCTTTCTTATGACTCCTATAACAGCTCTGGGGAATTTGGGACCTTGCTGCTATTATTACGACACCTTCTTTCCCCTCCACGCCGACCTTCTGCTGAGAGGCAGTACTAACTGGAACTGTGGTCCAGCTGAGGATATCCTCAAGGGTCAGGAAGGGAATTCTCAGGGAAGTACTGTGAAGACACATGTCCAGATTTGCTGTGTCTCTGATGCTCTAGTTATTGTTGCCAACTGATCCTGGGTTTGGGAGCGTGCATACTTCCCTCAGAGTTCAGCATCAGAGAAATCTGAACTCAGTCTCTGCTGCTGACTGGGCTCTTCTGGGTCAGGAAGAAGATACACTTATCATCATGAACAGTGAAGGAACCCTAGCCCAGAATTCATCCCTCTCTATCTGAAGGGCTAAACTGTGTTCCTGTGTTTACTTCTGAAAATCCTGTGGAACACAAATTAACTAATTGGTTCAATGATCAAACTGGGGACAAGAGCATGGGTGCCTTAATGACTGCCTCTCTCACTACTGCTTTTCTCTTCTAACCAAGCTGCAGCCTTCCATTGCATTCTGCATACAAGCTAGAGTCACTGAAGAAATAAACTGATGCTCAGTGTCTGTCTTGGGCAGAACAGAGGATGGCATCTGTCACCATTTGAGGGCACTCTGGACTCAATCCTTGGAGCCCCTGAGGATCATAATGTTTTCTTTTAAAACATGTTGATCTGTGTTTTCTTCCTGAGAGGCTTTCTTTACAGCTACCCCTCAGAAGTTCTTCAGTCTATGGTAACTGGTTAGATGGCTAGTAAGCTTTCAGCAGGCTTGAAGGTCATTGAGGATGGATCTCTTTCTCCTGTGTCTTTGTTAACACATTATTTTAAAGATCACAATTGCCTCTCCTTACAATTTCAAATACATGGGAAAAATAGGAAGGCAGGAGTGGTTTTTCGAAGGCCTATTATAAGGGAAGACTATTTCTTCCAGGTAAAACAAGCTATTGTAATGGATTTTCTTTTAAATTTCTTTTACTTCCTTTATTTCTTTTAAATCTATTCTGTTCGATGATATTTGGTTTTAAAAAATTATCTAAGTTGGTAAGAGAGTGACTTTCTCAACTGCTAGGAAGATTTTCATATTACCAAGTAGCTAGAGATTTTCTGGCAAAGCAAAAAGACTAGCTGTCATGCTGTTGTCCCTTCCCCTAAAAGTCAATCCAACCGGGCGTATCAACCTTCTGGACAGGAGAACAGCCATCGGGAAAGCTGTGTGTTCCAACACAATTAGGAGCATAGTACAGAGTCTGCATTAACTCATAAACTGCATAAATGGCTCAATTGTCCCTTTAGCCATTGCTCACTTTCACTCCTAAAAGTGTGGCCAACACAGTGGTCACATAGAGATAGGGGCACTGTTCTGTCTGGTCTTATGTCAATGTGACACACACTAGAGCTATCTGAGAGGAGGGAACCTCAGTTGAGAAAAATGCTCCATAAGATCCAGCTGTAAGGTATTTTCTTAGTGATTGATGAGGAGTACCTAGGCCATTGAGGGTGATCCCATCCCTGGACTTGGGCTCTATAAGAAAGCAGGTTGAGCAAAGTAGGGGAAGCAAGCCAGTAAACAGCACTCCCCCACAGCCTCATCTCCTGCCTTGGGGTTCCTGTTCTCTTTGAGTTTCTGTCCTCACTGTGGGATGGTGTTATATGAAACTGTGAGTGAAATAAAACCTTTCCTCCCCTAGTTCCTTTGGTCATGGTTTTTCATCACAGCAGTAGTAAACCTAAGACAGACAACTGTCTATTCTGTATCATAAGAGCACATTTGCTCTCTTCATCCTGTAGAAAAGAATCTCCATGTGCACACTGCTAATGGGTCATTTGCTATGAGTTGACCTTCAAGCTAGATGTCATCAAAAGGTCTGATTCAAGTGGAATGCAAGATTCTGTGGCCGTGGTGTTATAAGGCCTCCCCACTATCAAAAGGAGACCAAGGAGAAAAGCAGCAATACTGTAAATCTTAGAGACAATAATGACTATAGGGGCAAGTACGGAGTGCTGACAGCCTCTGTTGCTCCTCGATCTGTAATCCACTGGCTATAGCCGAGATACAGACAGATCATTAGGATATTTTCTGGTTGCAGGCTCTCTGAATAAAACAGTTTAAAGCATTCGTTCCTGGGTTTCTCCTGTGACACTCAGAGAAGGGCTGCTTGCACACTCTTACCTCCTGAGAATGTTTTCTTCCACAAGGGCCCCTTTAGCAACATTGTCACTCATCCTTGAGAGTGGTTTCTGCTATTCTGGAACAAACGCTACCTGGTTTTTAAATTGTATTTATTTATTTGTTTATTTATTTATTTATTTATTTATTTATTGAGATAGAGTTTTCTGTGTAACAGCCCTAACTGTCCTGGAACTAGTGCTGTAGACCAGGCTGGCCTCAAACTCACAAAGATCCATCTGCCTCTGCCTTCCAAGTGCTGGGATTAAAGGTGTGCCGCACCATAGCCTGGCTGTGCTACTTGTTTTTTATACCACAATTAGCATTGTTAGATTTTTGAGGCAATGTAAAAAGATAGGAGCCTGACCTCCAAGAGATGGGACTGTGTTTATTAGCACACACACTGAGGGGCAGCCTCTCTCCTCTGGGAAGTTGAGGGGTCTTCCAGAGGAAAAAGCTGGCTATAGCCCTTAATGTGGGTGGAGTGAGGGGCTTTGGAATGAGGAAATTGGTGCAGCCATAGGGAGCTATGTGGAAAGACTTTTCTGTCCCTCCAGCCAGTTCCCAAATGACCACACAGAGACTTACTATTAATTATAAATGCTCAGCCGATAGCTCAGATATGTTACTATCTCTTACATTTCAAATTAACCCAGATTTCTCTACCATGAAGCAGTACATTTTTTTCAACACACCAAGTCCATCTTTTCTCCACATCTCCTCCAGGCTCTTGTGACCCCTCCCTTCTTCTTCAAGCTCTCCTTTTGTTTACAAGTCCAGCCTAACCTCTGCTGTCCAGCTATTGGCAAGTCAACTTTTCTATTTACCAACTAGAGTAATACATATTTACAGTGTACAAAGATTGTTCCACAGCAGACATACATGTCTATCCTACAGTCTCACCTTCCTGAAACTGTTTGCCAAAGGTGAGGCAGGCTATCTTGGGAGAGAGGCTGTCTCAACAGACATTCCTTTATGGGTTGACTAATTGGGTTGAACATGGTCATCGGTAATTTCATGAGAATCCTGTTTTACCACTGAGGTACTCTAGAAGGTGTTACATCTAAAGTCATTTGACAGAGAGCACATGTACTGAGGAGCCCAGGGGAGGCATAGTGGACTCCTAGACCCAAGGGTTCTAACAACAGATAGATTCCTGCCATTACACTTTATGCAATGTGTGAGTCATTTTCCCTCAGTCTTAGTGAAGAGTGGGGAAGGATCATCACAATGATAGCTTAAACCAGATGAAATCCCAGCATGAAGGATAAGAGTGAGTTTCCTCAGTGGTATGACAATTGTTGTACCTGGACCACACTCCAAGACAGCTCTATGCCCATTAGTATTTAGCCAACAAAACTGGACTTGATGGAGGTTGGGAGCAAGTTATGGGAAGCTAGGTGGGTATGTATAAGAAATAGCACACAGAGTCTTTCCCATCAAATACTATAAAAAGTGTGTTTAGGACAAGCAGTTCAGATCTTTTTTTTTTAGCTCCCCCCACCTTGTAAGATTTTTATGCAAATGCTCCTCCCACTGCTGTGGAAAGCCTACCAGAGAAGACCACTCAGACACAGTATATAGCAAGCTGAAAGTCTTTATGCTAAGCATCTGGAATACACTCAGGTATTCCGCACCTAAGTGTAGTATAGCACCAAGCATCTAGAAAAGGGGGATTTTAATGGCAAACTCCACATTGTGTTAACTCACTCTGCAGAGGCAGGGGGTGTTTTCAGAAGCAGGCAGTTTAAGAGAAACTAAGGAAAGTTAGCTGGGACATCTTGACTTTGGGTTTCCAGAATAGAGTTGGGTAACTTTCCATGGGGTTTCCCATCAAAGAGATCAAATTATAGTTAAACCTGAAATGGCCTCAGCAAGAATATGAGATGGAGGAACCTTGGCACTGATTGCGCTGTCACATTCCCCATGGTTTTATGGGCATGAGTCAAATCATTGACTCATCGTGTTCTGGGGGTGGTAGGGCATAGTTGGTCCTAAGGACAAGCAGCTTAACTGAATTTATTCTCTAATTGATGTAGTTATCCATGCAGTTGAGTATGCAGGGTCCCACTGTAAGCTTGATCAGGATAAACATCAATTGTCAAACTAATGGTGACAGTAAGGTGGTCAGCCATGGGGACCAGGTAAGTAGAGACAGATGCTACCTATCTGATCTGTGTCTCCTTTCTTCCCTTTCCTTGAGGTTTTCTCTGACTATGGCAAGGTTTTCCATAATTACCCCTGGTTGGTTGGCACAAAAGCAGTGAGCTTCTTATAAGGCCATGCAGAATGGTCCTTGTTTCATAAAATGGGGTTTAGGTCTAGTTCCGCAGGACTACCTCTGTGACGGAGTCAACCTTTCTCTCTAGCCAAGAAATGGACTTCTGCAAATGGCCTAGGTCTAAGTCTATTTGGGAACTGAGTTCCTTAACATCTTGACTCCCGACAATCAAGACTGAGGTGCCTGTGGCAATTGCAGTGGCTATTTCTTTTCCTAATGGGATTGGAGCCAGAATTGGGGCCTGTTTGACCCTCATTAACATTGAGTCAAGGCCAACATGAGCTCTCCCCTCTTCTCCATTATTGGCATATATCTGGGGGGTAAATATACATAGTGTGGGGGTGGGACTCTCCAGGGAGTCGGAGGAGGCACATTTTAGTCAAACCATTAGTGTAAGCATGTCAGGTTGATTCAGGGCCATGAAAGGATATGTAGTCATCTTGGCTGGTGTTGATTCTTTGGACATTTGAGCAAACCTTATCAGGTGAGGAAGCAAGATTGTAATTTGAGAACACGATGCAGGTACCTTGTCCTTGGAAGGACAATTCACCACCAATCAGCAGGGCATGCATAAAAGTGTAGTCCCTGAAGGCCTTTTTCTAGCCAGTCTTCTCCACAACCTGATTTGCTAAACCCTGTCCCTCCCATAGACACTCACCATTTCATCCCTGGAAGGGACATAAGAGAACACAGGTCCATCTGAAAGTTTCCCATCCCCGGCTTTTCTGACTTCCCATGTTCAGGTTTGGGGCAGATGAGGATTGTGTATCTGGAGTTAGTAAACTCCGGTCAGTCTTATCTTTAAGTTGTCCAAGGTTGATGTTCTTTAGTGGTTTTTTGTTGTTGTTGTTTATTTGTTTGCTTGTTTTATTGAGGGTGATGAATCCAGGGGATGACAACAACCATTTTCACAGCAGTTAGGGTGGTGAGAATAACTGGATAAGAACCCTTCCAGACAGGTTTCAGGGTCCACACAGGGATCCTTTTTATATAAATCAAGTCTCCTGGCTGGAACTGATGGGAGGGTTTGGAGGTGAGAGATGGCAGTATTTCCTTCACAATCTGGTCAGTGGACTGACTACATGGTAAGCTTTGTGCAAACCCAGCAATGACTTGAGAAAGGAATGATTAGAGTTTCTTCTGGGGACTATCTCAGGGTTTTGGGAGGATGAGAGGTGTCTTCCAAACATAACTTCAAAGGGTATAAGCCTCTCCCAGTAAAGAGCATATTGGGTCCTGAGCAGTACAAAGTGGAGGAGACTGGCTCAATTTTTGCCAGTTTCTGCAATCAATTGGTCAGAATTTTGTAAGAGTTCTATTCATCCTCTCTATCTGACCTAAGCTCTGTATCCTATAAGATCAATGTAATTTCTAATTAATATTTATTACCTTTGTTAGATTTTTAAGACACTCTGGCTATTAAGGCTGGACCATTCCTGGGTAGGGTCTACAAAGCTAGGGACAGTCCAAACCTAGGAATTATTTCCTGAAGAAGTTTCTTAGTAACTATTGGAAGAGTCTCTGTTCAAGTAGGGTAGGCTTCTGTGTATCCATAGAATGTGTCTATAAACACTAGCAAGTATTTATAGACCGAAACAGTAGGCCCTATAAAACACCTGTTATTATTATATATATTATATAAATATTATATACATTAATATATATGACATATATGTTATATAAATTCTGTTTATATAATGACCCTTTTCTCCCTCCTCCTTTATTTCTTGTGCAATTCTTTTCAGACTAGCCAATCAGATAAGATTGTGAGGTTGGACCCCAACTAACGAGGAAAAGATTCAATCTCTACTTGAGTTAGAATAAAAATCAAGTGTAACTCCTGTCTGTGTGTTTACTCTTTGGCACACACCCTCTTGATCAATAGCCAATTCTGCTTGTCTAGATATTTCCATTGGAGTCGTGGTCTTTCTTTCTTTGACACCTTGAATTTATTTCTTTCTCTTTTATTTAAATTAGAAATAATCTTGTTTTACATGTCAATCTGTTCCTTCTCCCTTCCATCCTCCCCTGCCCCTGCCAACCTCCTATCCCATCCCCTTTCTGCTCCCCAGGGAGGATGAGGCCTTCCATGGGGGATCTATAAAGATTGTCTCATCATTTGGACCAGGGCCTAGGCCCTCCACTATGTGTCTAGGCTGAGAGAGTATCCCTCCATGTGGAATGGGCTCCCAAAGTCCATTCGTACACTAGGGATAAATATTGATCCATTACCAGAGGCCCAATAGACTGCCCAGGCCTCCTAACTGACACCCACATTCAGGGGATCTGGGTCGGTCCTATGCTGGTTTACCAGCTATCAGACTGGGGTCCATGAGCTACCCCTTGTTCAGGTCAGCTATTTCTGTGGGTTTCTTCAGACTGATCTTGACCCCTTTGCTCATCACTCCTCCCTCTCTGCAACTGGACTCCAGGAGTTGGGTTCAGTGCTTAGCTGTGGGTGTCTGCTTCTGCTTCCATCAGCTACTGGATGAAGGCTCTGGGATGGCATATAAGGTAGTCATCAATCTCATTATAGGTGAAGGGCATTTAAGGTAGCCTCTCCACTGTTGCTTAGATTCTTAGTTGGGGTCATCCTTATAGATCTCTGGATACTTCCCTAGTGCCTGATTTCTCTTGAAACCTATAATGGCTCCCTCTATTATGGTATCTCTTCTCTTGCTCTTCTCTACTCTTTCCTTGACTCAATCTTCCTGCTCCCTCCTGTTCTCCTCTCCCCCCTTCTCCCCTTCTCTTTCTCCTAACTCCCTCTCCCATCCCCCCCATGCTCCAAATTTGCTCAGGAGATCTTGTTCCTTTGCACATCTCCGGGGGACCATATAATGTCTCCCTTGGAGTCCTCCTTGTTTCCTAGCTTCTCTGTTGTTGTGGATTGTAGGCTGGTAATCCTTTGCTCTATTTCTAACATCCATATATGAGTGAGTACATACCATATTGGTCTTTTTGTGAATGGGTTACCTCACTCAGGATGATTTCTTCTAGTTCCATCCATTTGCCTGTGAGTTTCAAGATTCCATCGTGTTTTCCCCCGCTGAGTAGTACTTGACTGTGTAAATGTGCCACATTTTCTTTATCCATTCTTCAGTTGAGGGGCATCTAGGTTGCTTCCAGCTTCTGGCTATTACAAATAATGCTGCTATGAACATAGTCAAACAGATGTCCTTGTTGCATGAATGTGCATCCTTTGGGTATATGCCTAAGAGTAAAATTGCTGAATCTTGAGGTAGACTGATTCCCATTTTCCTGAGGAACCACTATATTGATTTCCAAAGTGGCTGTACGAGTTTGCAGCAGTGGAGGAGTGTTCCCCTTTCTCCACATCCTCTCCAGCATAAAGTGTCAGAGTTTTTTATTTTAGCCATTCTGACAGGAGCAAGATGGTATCTCAGAATTGTTTTGATTTGCATTTCCCTGATGGCTAAGGTTGTTAATCACTTTAAGTGTCTTTCAACCATTTTAGATTCCTGAGAATTCTCTATTTAGTTCTGCACCCCACTTTTTAATTGGATTATTTGGTGTTTTGGTGACTAGTTTCTTGAGTTCTTTGTATATTTTGGAAATCAGCCCTATTGTCAGATGTGGAGTTGGTGAAAATCTTTTCCCATTTTTTAGGGTGCCATTTTGTCTTGTTGACTGTGTCCTTTGCTTCTCAGTTTCAGGTGGTACCATTTATTAATTGTCGATCTCAGTGTCTGTGCTACTGGTGTTATATTCATGAAGCAGTCTCCTGTACCAAGTCAAGGTTCAAGGGTACTTCCCACTTTCTCTTCTAAGAGGTTCAGCATGGCTGGGTTTATCAAGTCTTTGATCCATTTGGACTTAAGTTTGTGCATGACCATAGATATGAATCTATCTGCAATCTTCTACAAGTCAGCATCCAATTAAGCCAGCACCATTTGTTGAACATGCTTTCTTTTTTCTAATACATAATTTTAGCTTCTTTGTCAAAAATCAGGTGCTCGTAAGTATGTGGGTTAATATGAGGGTTTTCAGTTGGATTCCACTGATCTGTGTATTTTTGTGCCAGTACCAAGCTGTTTTCAGTACCATAGCTGCATAATAGAGCTTGAGGTTAGGGATGCTGATGCCTCTGGAAGTTCCTTTATTTACAGGATTGTTTTGGCTATCCTGTGTCATTTTTTCCATATAAAGTTGAGTATTGTTCTTTCAAGGTCTGTGAAGAATTGTACTGGTATTTTGATGGGGATTGCATTGAATCCGTAGATTGCTTTTGGCAAGATTGCCATTTTTACTATGTTGATCCTACCTATCCAAGAGCATGGGAGATCTTTCCATTTTCTGGTGTCTTCTTTAATTTCTTTTTTTAAAGACTCAAAGTTCTTGTTATTCAGGTCTTTCACTTGTTTGGTTAGAGGTACCCCAAGATATTATATATTGTTGGTGGCTATTGTAAAGGGTGATGTTTCTCTGATTTCTTTCTCAGCCCATTTATCGTCTGTATATAGTGAGGCTAGTAATTTTTTTGAGTTAATCTTGTATCCTGCCACTTTGCTGAAAGTGTTTATCAGCTGTAGGAGTTTCCTGGTAGAATTTTTTCTGGTCATTTATGTAAAATATCATGTCATCTGCAAATAGTGAAAGTTTGACTTCTTCCTTTCCAATTTGTATCCTCTTGATCTCCTTTTGTTGTCTTATTGCTCTAACTAGCACTTCAAGGACAATATTGAAGATATATGGAGAGAGTGGACAGTCTTGTCTTGTTCCTGATTTTAGAGGAATCATGCTGAGTTTCTCTCCATTTAGTTTGATGTTGGCTGTTGGTTTGCTGTATATTGCTTTTACTATATTTAGGTATGCACCTATTATCCCTGATCTCTCCAAGACGCTTATTAAGAATGGGTGTTGGATTTTGTCAAAGTCTTTTTCAGCATCTAGTGAAATGATCATGTGGTTTTTCTTTTTCAGTTTGTTTATATGGTTGATTACATTGATGGATTTTTGTACGTTGAACCATCCCTGCATCACTGAGATGAAGCCTGCTTGATTATGGTGGATGATTTTTCTGATGATTCAATTTGCCAGTATTTTATTGAGTATCTTTGCATCAGTGTTCATGAGGGAGATTGGTCTCTTTCTTAGATGTGTCTTTGTGTGGCTTGGTTACCAAGGTAATTGTAGACTCATAAAAAGAGTTTGGCAGTGACCCTTATACTTCTATTATGTGGAACAATTTGAGGAGTATTGTTATTAGCTGTTCTTTGAATTTCTGGTAGAATTCTGCACTGAAACCATCTTGCCTTGGGCTTGTTTTGGTTGAGAGACTTTTGATGACTGCTTCTATTTCATTAGAGGTTATAGGTCTATTTAAATTGCTTATCTGTTCTTGATTTAATTTTGGTAAGTGATGTTTATCTAGAAAATTGTCCATTTCCTTTAAATTTTTGAATTTTATGGAGTACAGGTTTTCAATGTATGACCTGATGATTCTCTGGATTTCCTCAGTGTCCATTGTTATGTCCCCCTTTTCATTCCTGAATTTGTTAATTTGCATGTTTTCTTTCTTTGCATTTTGGTTAGTTTGGATAAAAGTTTGGCTATCTTGTTGATTTTCTCAAAGAGCCCACTCTTTGTTTCATTGATTCTTTTTATTGTTTTCTTTTTTCTACTTTATTGATTTCAGCCCTCAATTTGATTATTGCCAGGTGTCTACTCTTCCAGGGTGAGTTTGCTTCTTTTTGTTCTAGAACTTCCACTTGTGCTGTTAATTCTCTAGTGTGACTATTCTCCAGTTTCTTCATGTGGGCACGTAGTGCTATGAACTTTCCTCTTAGCACTGCTTTCAAAGTGTCCCATAAGTTTGGGTATGTTGTGTCTTCATTTTCATTGTATTCTAGGAGGTCTTTACTTTCTTTTTTTATTTCTTACTTGACTCAGGAATGGTGCAATTGTGCATTGTTCAATTTCCACGAGTTTGTAGGGTTTCTGCTATTTGTGTTGTTGAATTCTAACTTTAAGCCATGGCGATCTGATAACATACAGGGGTTATTCCAATTTTTTTGTATCTGTTGAGGTTTGCTATGTTGCCAAGTATGTGGTTGATTTTAGAGAAGGTTCCATGTGGTGCTGAGAAGAAGGTATAGTCTTTTATGTTTGGATAGAATGTTATATAGATGTCTGTTAAACCCAATTGGATCATAACTTCTGTTAGTTCTTTTGTTTCTTTGTTAAGTTTCTGTCTGGTGGTCCTGTCTAGTGGTGAGAGTGGGTTGTTGAAGTCTCCCACTATAACTGTGTGCAGTCTTATGTGTGATTTGAGTTTTAGTAATTTTTTTTTACAAATGTGGGTGCCTTTGTATTTGGCGAATACATGTTTAGAATTGAGCCTTCATCTTGATGGACTTTTCCTGTGGTGAGTATGAAATGCCCTTCTTCATCTCTTTTGATTGATTTTAGTTTAATGTCTTATTTGTTAGATATTAGGATTGCTACACCAGCTTGCTTCTTGGGTCCATTTGATTAGAAAAATCTTTCCCCAACCCTTTACTCTGAGGTAATATCTGTCTTTGAAGTTGAGGTGTGTTTCTTGTAAGTAGCAAAAGGATGTATTCTCTCTTTGTATCCATTCTGTTAGCCTGTGTCTCTTTATAGATGGGTTTAAGACCATTGATATTTGATGGGGGAAGTACCTCTGTGTATGTTTATCTTATTGATTGTTTAATAAAGTTCAGCTTGGCCAATGAAATGGCAAGTTAGGTAGGACTAGGAGTCAAAGAGGATTCTGGGAAATGTAGTAGAGAAGTGGTGATCCAGGAAGGAAGTGACATAGCAAGGAGACTCATATTTAAAGAAGGAGAAACA
This sequence comes from Cricetulus griseus, assembly GCF_003668045.3. NCBI lineage: Eukaryota > Metazoa > Chordata > Mammalia > Rodentia > Cricetidae > Cricetulus > Cricetulus griseus. The sequence goes on along the minus strand of NC_048597.1, from coordinate 65,308,242 downwards.
GGAAGCGTCCCTCTTTTCCCCTCTGCTCCTGCTCCAGTGGCACAATGTGATCCACCGGCAAGGAGGGACACCAATAAGGCGTCCGATAAGATAAGTCTTATAAAATATATAGGTTTATGATAGTTAAGACTGAGCTAACAGATGAGGAATCCTAGTCATTGGCCAAGCAACATTGTACCTAATACAAGTTTCTGTGTATTCATTTGGGCCCTAACTCAGGCAGGCGGCTAGTGTAAAGCCCACACTTGGTGGTGGGGCTCGGTGGCTTATGGCGGAAAGATTTAGCGTAACAGATACTGAGGAAAATTAATGACCGTTGATTGTTAATTCTTGTTTGTTTTGGATTTGTTGGTGGTGTTGGTATGAAAGACTTAAAAATTAGCAAAGAAATATAGCCCAGAAACTGACCAAGGCTACTACTATGACTTAGTGCCTGGAATTTACCAGCCACCAGCAATTACTCCTTTACAAGGCCATAAGATAACTGGGTACCAAGAATTCCCAGATGGCCAACCTCCCTGAGGGGCTCATGAAGGAAACAGATTGCCCCACTGGCCAATGTGTCAATCATTAACAATTAAGGGTCCCTGTGAAACAAAGAGATAGCTACCATTTGCTCAAGCAAGATAAGCATATCCTGAGGTCTGCAGGTTTTACAAGTGGTGGGTCAGGAGGCCATCTGATTCCCAGCCCTCTTCTCAAGACAAAGGGCCTCCTAGGAACCCATGTCTCTGGTCACGCCCCTCCCTAAGCTTGTGGTTTTTGCCTTTAAAAAACGCCTGTGCCCGGGGGACGGGGCTGTTCTCTAGCCTGCATGCTGAGAGAGCCCCTTTGTACAAACGTCTACCTTTCATTAAAGCCTCTTGCTGTTTGCATCAAGTTTCGGCTCCTCATGATGATTGGGGTGGCCGCAGTCCTGGGAAAAGATTCTGGAGGCCTGAGCTTCCGGGGGATTTACCCCCCTTTTTCTTTTGGCTTTGGGTAAAGTAGGATTATCTATTGCCTATGTTTTTGTGTGTGTAGTTAACTTCCTTAGGTTGGAATTTTCCTTCCAGTGCTTTCTGTATGGCTGGATAAGTCGATATGTATTGTTTAAATCTGGTTTTGCCATGGAATATCTTGTTTTCTCCATCTATAGTAATTGAAATCTTTGCTGGGTGTATTAGTCTGGGATGGCATCCATGGTCTCTTAGTGATTGTAGATTATATGTATCCATGACCTCTGACTTTCAGAGTTTCCATGGAGAAGTCAGGTGTAATTCTGATAGGTCTGCCTTTATATGTTGCTTGGCCTTTTTCCTTTGCTGCTCTTAATGTTCTTTCTTTATTCTGTGTGTTTGGTGTTTTGATTATTATGTGGGGAATGGAATTTTTTGTGGTCCACTCTATTTGATGTTTTGTAACCTTCTTGTACTTTCATTGGCAGTCTATCTTTAGATTGGCAAAGTTTTCTTCTATGATTTTGTTGAATATGTTTTCTGTACCTTTGAGGTGGCTTTCTTCACCCTCTTCTATACCTATTATTTTTAGGTTTGGCCTTTTCATGGTATCCCATATTTCCTGGATATTTTGTGTTAGGGATTTGTTGAACTTAAGATTTTCTTTCGTCAATGAGTCTATTTCTTCTAGTGTATCTTCAATGCCTGAGATTCTGTCTTCCATCTCTTGTATTCTGTTGGTTATACTTGCATCTGTAGTTCCTGATCATTTGCCCAGCTTTTCTAATTACAGCATTCCCTCAGACTGTGTTTTTTCTTTATTGTCTCTATTTCAGCTTTCAAACCTTGAACTGTTTGGTTTCCTTCATTTGTTTTTTTGCTTGTTTTTTTCTTGGCTTTCCTTTAAGTCATTTGTTTATTTCTTGCATTTTTTGGTTTGCCTTTTCCTCCATTTCTTGAATTTTTTCTTTGCTTTTTCTTCCATTTCTTTAAGGGGTTTTCTAATTTCCTCTTTGAGGGTCTCTATCATCTTCATAAGGTTGCTTTTAAGGTGGTTCTCTTCTGCTTCATCTGTGTTGGGATGTTCAGGTCTTGCTGGTATGGAGTCCCTAGACTCTGATGGCATCATATTGGATTTTCTGTTGTTAAATGTGTTCTTATATTGTCATCTTCCCATCGCTTCTTCCAGTGGGTTCAGGTCTGGTCTCTTCCGCTCCTGGTGGGTACAGGTCCAAGGTTCTCTTCCGGTGGGTGGAAGCAGGTCTAATACTCCAATGGCTCTCATGGTAGATACAGGTGGGTCTGAGACACTCCTTCTCCTGGTGGGTGGATGAGGGACTAGCACTGCAATGTCAGCAGACTCTGGATGGGTTGGTCTGTTAGGGCAAGTCAACCTTCCGAAATCTCCAGGCCAGGAGATCCCAAAGAGGGCAAGCAGAAGTTGGGCCCTGGATTTATTTCTAACATTAGGGAGGTAGGAGATGTGAGAGGAGCTAAAGAATGTGATTAAAGTACATCGTATGAAAATTATCAAAGATTTAATAAAAGAATCATTAAAAGTTTAAATCTTAAAATCAAAAGGAGAGCAAAATAGAACAAACTGTGTTGTCTAGCTCTAGTATTCTGGACAGAATATATCCAATTGCAAGCTCCTAGAATTTCCTGTGTTCTTTGTCTAGATATAGGTGCTTTCCTATGTTATAAAGGAGAGGGTTACAAAATAGATTATACAAGTCTGGCTCCCAATAAAGTCACATTAAAACTTAGAAGGCTCTAGACCATAGGTGGATTCTGTTTCCAAGATGGAAGAGGAAATGTGGTTCTAAGGATGGAATGTCCTGCTTCTCACATCTTTTCCATTTGACTAGACTTCAGAGGGACCAAGTTTCCAGGCTCGGTTTCAAACTGAGTTAGGTATGTCTTTAAAAGACCTAGTTCAATTCCTGATGCTCCCCTGCTCAAAAGCAAACAAACACAAAAACAAAATAGCAATTCATTCTATTCTATCTGTGAGAGATGTCCCCCACCTGGGCTCCTAGGTTCCCTGTTGGATAATTTACATATGAAAGTACTAGCTGATGTGCAAACCCAAGGCTTCAAAAACATCAAGGATCCTCTTCCTAAAAGTCAAAAAAATACCTCCTCAGTCTGGATATTTGTTTTTTTTTTTTTTTTTTTTTTTTGGTTTTTCAAGACAGGGTTTCCCTGTGGCTTTGGAGGCTGTCCTGGAACTAGCTCTTGTAGACCAGGCTGGTCTCGAACTCACAGAGATCCGCCTGCCCAGTCTGGATATTTGTACCTTAATAACCTGCAGGATCAGCTGGTTAGCTTCCAAAACTGGTCCTCACCAGGCTTGTAATCGACTGCAGTTTTCATATGCCCAAAAACCCAAAGACAAATAGGATCCTAGGAAAGGGAAGGTGCTAAGATCCAGTTGAAGAGCCCAGCACACACATTTGAAGCTGGTTACTGCAGTTCAGAGGACTAGGGGCTGGTTTCTTTCCTGGTTTGTTGAGTCTCTAAATACGACTGTGGCTCATCAGGTTTGTATTTCTCTCATGAACACTTTCTTGTACTAGCCGTTAACTTGTACAGTCTACAGAACACCTGTGACAACAGAGTTGCTGTGACTGCCTCACTAGAATGGCTCTCATGTGAGCAATACTCTGTTCAGTTTGGTCTCCTAGTCTGTCCCCTGGGGCATTAAGGAATCCCTAGCTCAGACTACCAAATCGGGCATTTACTACTGTTCTCTGGCTCAGCAAGCCTCCTCGCTTCCCTCCAGGCAGTAAGGTGGATGCAGACACCGCAGGTTTTTAAATCCTAGAGACCAAGGTTTAAATATTCCCTCTGTTCACCTGCCTGTAACTTTGGGCAAGGTTTGCCAGCCCTTGGTGTGCTTGCTTACAAAATACCTGTGTTAGAAAGAATTTCAGGATGACAAGAAAAGGGAACCGGACTCACATTTTAGTGTCTGGACAAGGCAAACTTTACCCCTGGTCAAGTGGGTGTTATCAGGGATTTGAACACACCTGGCAGAAAGCACAGTTGGTTTTGAATCTAACTCAAGTGGAGACTGTGTCTTTCCCCCATTGACAGGGGTCTGACAACACAGTTTAAAGATTAGCTGATGTAGAAAGACCCTGGGTGAAGGGAAGAAAGGAAATTGGGATGGGGTCAGCTCCCAGAATGTAATAGTGCCTTTGTATAAACAAAGACTTTACTGGGTGGGAGGGTGTTAAAATATTTGCATGCAAGGTAGAGGAGTCAAAAAGCTTTGCATTCTTTTGCAAACACAAATTTTATAGTGTTTAATGGAAACGGCTCATATTTAATAATATTTTTTACACCAAGAAAATTCCCCTGCTAGGGGCTTGCAGTGTGGGTTTTTCAGGGTCATAAGGTGACTGGGGACACAACCTCCTACAGCCCTCCTCAGATCTCCACCAGGCCACTAGCATCTATTGGAGCAAGCACTGTGTCTCAGTCACTAGGCGCTCCTTATTTTCAACCCCCACACTAGTGCTTTGCTTTCAATAAAAACTGTAAGAAAAAAAAAAAAAGAAAAGAAAGGTGCACACACATGGGCCCCTATCATGCACACCAGAACTGGACACTCAGGAATTTCAGGATGGCCCTTTAACACAGTGGTGGGACTCTGCTGCCTTCTTCCTTTTCAAACAAGAACTGTTCTGTGAACCTTGTAAACCAAAAGCTAGAGACGGGAAATGGAAACCGAAAGTTAATGAAAACAACCAGGAAACTGAAACTTATTTTTTTTTTCTCCCCTCTGTCTCCCAGAATTGAGCAAGACAGCAAGCTGCTTACTATGCCCAGACCTCAGCCTCCACCTCAGAAAATGTTGTTCTCAGATGCCAGTACATGGAAGCAGATGTTTCAAGAGCTGATCCAGGAGGAGAAACCCAAAGCCAAGTGGACCTTGCAGTTGGATAAGAACATTTTACCTAATGGCATGGCCCAGGGATGGAGGCAGTACCAGCAGACAGGAATTGGCAGGTGAGTGGGGGTTGGGCAGCCAATCCTATTGAAGGCCACACTGAGTGCAGAATAGCTTCTGTCAGCTTGCTACTATATAAGAAAGAACAAATGTGGCTAGCTAGGCTTCTCAGTCTTTTGCGGCCATGGAGCTGGTTAGGGTCCCCCTGAACTCCAAGCCTCCTCGTTTGACATAGGAAGTTTTTGTGTTCTGCTGGGTGTCTGTAAGGAGCTTTGTAACTAGGCAGGCAAAAGGCCTAGATGCAGGGAGAGTAAGGCAAAGATTACAACCGGGCGGGCAAAGGCCTGGCTGAAGAAAGATTAAAGGAAAGGGAGCATAGGCCCATTACCCAGCCATTGTAGATAAGAATGAGTATGTGTGGAATGTGGCAAAGTGTGATTAGCACAATTTAGCAAACTATTTAAGGACCAGCTCAAAACTGGAAACTTTAGAGTGTACCATGACTTTATGTCCTGGAGTTCTCCTCTGATAACCTGAAGCAACCAGTCCATCAAGCTGAGTGCTGCCTGCCCGGTCTGAATCCGATTCCATGATAACCGGTCCTCAGGAGACTCCACAGCCTGAATCCAGAGGAAGAGAAGTCAGGAGTCCAAACCTGCAGGCTGGTGCAGGAGAGGTACCCCCTGCTGTGAGCCTATTGTCTGTGGTTCTTAGAATTGTTTGCTTATGCTTGTGTGTGTTACTTTGTGTGTTACTTCACACACAAGTGTGAAGTAAAACTTATATACTCAAAACCAACTTGCTGAGTTTGTCATTCCTCCCAGGCCAAAACATGGTAAGGGCTTGGAGACAGTGTCCTTACAAAAATACTTCTAGAGTCCTTGAAGAATGCCTCCAAATTCCTCCCAAAGTTTTTCTTCCTTCTCTCTTTTACTGAATCTCTAGCCAGAGAAGGCCTAGTCTTAGAGCCAATGGCTTACCCCTCTTATCAAGAGAAACGTAATAAAATATATACAATGGAAAAATGGATTTATCTACAATTTGGGTCCAAATGGGGGACACAGCTGTTCTTAATCTGTCTCTGCCTCTGATGTAGCAGTGTGACAGTTTACAGAAGTGATGAGACAGAATCCACATGAGCATGTCACCAGAGATGGTGGGGTGCCATACTAGAGTTGCCTCGTGACACCAGGAGAAGTAGGCTTCCTTCTTTGGGTTCTTAATTTCTTCAGTAAAAGAATTTTAGAATGGAAGGGACACTCAAATAGAAGGAAGTTTGAGAACAATTTTATTAGAGTTTCAAAGTAAAGCCATCAGTGGCTGCCTGGAGGAGTAGAATGGAGACAGGGCAGAAGGCTCCACCCTGTAAGTTAAGTTGCTGTGGAGCTGTGTGGTGCTAAATAGCTACAGGGCAGGGGTGGGACACACAGAGAACAAGTAAGCTAGGCCAGTGTCACAGTCTTACACTGTGCAGCCACACAGGAGCCAAATGGCAGGTAAGAGACAACACTCAAATAGACAGTTTTATTGAGGAAGGGAGGGAGGGAGAGCAGAGAGGAAGGGGGCACAGAGCGGCCTTGTGTGTGTGGGGGGGCAGAGACAGAGGGGACCGGTCAGGGGCTTGGGGAGGGGAAGAGAGAGAAAGAGAGGAAGAGGAAGAAGAGAGAGAAAGCAGGCGGGTAAAGGGAGGAGCGCAGCGCATGTACACAGAGACCTCACAGCAGACCAGGGTACTGCCTGCCTACTGGGCATGCACATGCGCTCAGGACCGCTGCGCTCTGCCACGTCTCCAAGGGGCAGGCCAGTGTGCCTGAATGCTAGTACACTGGAAAGCATGCTTAGAGCAGAGGTGGGAATGGGAAAAGGAAAAGTTAACACTCTCCTGAGTAATTCAGAAAAGTGAACAGACTTATGAAGCCAGACAAGGAGAGTTGCCGAGCTAAGTTTTGTAAGTTTTATAAGAAGCAAGAATTCTGGGAAGGAAATGTACAATATCATTAAAAGCATGACCCACTTATCTGCCAGCATGGCCTAAGGTGAACGGATCTTCTTAGGGGTGGTTGGTCAGTAGGCTAGGTGCTTAGCTGGTCCAAATGGAAGCTAAGTATCAACCCAGGTCAGAGATTCTATTCTCTTGACACAAAGGAGTTTGCCCTTGGCGGGCCTTTATTGCTATTCTAACACACAGATGCAGTTGTGGGAGCCCAGAGATTTGGCCTTCTCAGGAGATATGGATTTCTTATTCAGGGCCCAGCGCTTGTAGGGCAGGCCCCCACTCCCTGCATGGTGTTGCCTGTAGGGAGTGAGAATTGAAAAATGGGGGGATGGAATTTTAAGGTTGTCTCCTGTGCTAATCCTGACTAGTCCCTACAGGATGCAATAAGTCTCCTTGCCTCACCCCTGCTCAGTGCTAGTTCCTACAAATCAACTAAGATCAAGCAGCCATGTTGTATATCGCTTTAGAGAAAGCCTATGGATAAAAAAGAGAGAAGGCTAAAACCCAGGTCAGGGAGTGTCGTGGAATGCCCTTCTTTATTGACTGCCTTCCCTGTGGTCCCAAGCCAGCTCCATGTTGTAGGAACCAGCTCTCCTGCCTTGTCCGGAGAGTAAGATGGCTGGTCTGAGAATCCAACCCCTCTGCCTCTAGTACCCTAGGGCCTTTTCTAGAGCCCCTATGACCCACAGTTCTTTCCTACCTCCTCATTTGTCCCTCTGGCTGTCCACTCTTGCCCTACCTCAAACATACTGTGTTCTACTCCGCATGAATCCTCAGACATACATTTCCACATGTTCTAGTCTGTTTCTAAGATTAGTCATGTTGTTCTCTAGTGGTATACTCTGTAGTAGATGGATGATAAGGTTGGTTTCAATGGCCTAGGCTGAGAAAACAACCCTCTCTCACTCACCTTCTATATTCCAGGCAAGTTGTGTATACATGTTATTATTTGCTTTTCTTAGTGATAAAGGGCTCAATAATACCTGTGTGGAATGTAGGGCGATAACACTGAAAGACATCAGTACTGCCTGTCTCAAAATAAGTACTTTATACAAGTTTCCTGTTGTCATAATGAAGAAGGAAGCTCCATGTACATAGTAACAATTTTTTCCCCCTTAGACAAGGGTTTTTTTTTTTTGTGTAATAGCTCTGACAGTTCTGGAAGTCACTCTGTAGACCAGGCTGGCCTTGAACTCATAGAGATCTGCCAGCCTAGGGCTGGGATTAAAGGTGTTCTTTGTCTCTGCCACCCTGCAAATTGTCTTCCTTTTAAGACTTCCAGAGAGGCTTTTGCTATCAAAGATGTAGGCTCAGCAGTAACAGGAAAGCATCTAAAACACAATGCCTCTTGTTCTTGCTTATCTGTTACCAGGATGTTTGAAATTATATGAAGGGGATTCCTAGAATCCCTTAGTTGACCATTTCCTCTCAGGTCAATGGTCAGCTAAGGACACAGTGGCTTCTTTGTTCTGCCTACAGGTTCCTGTGTTCCATATGTGACAGATACTGGGTTTCTGCCCAAGTGAAAATCCTGTGCCACCTGTACCGGGAGCCTGGGAAATCTCAGGGCCAGGTGCTCATGAGGATCTTCGGTCAGAGGTGCCAGAAGTGTACTAGGTCTAAGTTTGAGAATCCTGAATTCTCCATGGAGAACATCCAAAGGATTCTGGAGAACCTAGTTAGTTATATTCTGCGGAAATACTATGGACATGGCTTGAAGAAGACACCATCAACCTCAAATGAAAGGGTGCATTTGGATGGACCCCATGACACAGCCAATTGTGAGGCATGCGCTCTGGGCTGCCATGGAGTGTGTGCCTTTGCAAATGAAGCAACACCGCTCAAGTCCCCATCTTCCCCACCAACGAGCTACAGTTCTTCTTCACCCATGAGCTACAGTTCTTCACCAAAGAACCAGAGTTCTTCCCCACCAAAGAGCCACAGTTCTTCCCCACCAAAGAGCCACAGTTCTTCCCTACCAATGAGCTACAGTTCTTCCCTACCAATGAGCTACAGCTCTTCTTCACCAATGAGCTACAGTTCTTCCCAACCAATGAGCAACAGTTCTTCACCAAAGAGCCACAGTTCTTCCCCACCAAAGAGCCACAGTTCTTCCCCACCAAAGAGCCACAGTTCTTCTTCACCAATGAGCTACGGTTCTTCACCAAAGAGCCACAGTTCTTCCCCACCAAAGAGCCACAGTTCTTCCCCACCAAAGAGCCACAGTTCTTCTTCACCAATGAGCTACGGTTCTTCACCAAAGAGCCACAGTTCTTCCCCACCAAAGAGCCACAGTTCTTCCCTACCAAAGAGCTACAGTTCTTTACCTCAGACTTCGAATACAACTTTTGAGAATATGTATGCTCAGGAACACAGGGAGGTCCATAACACAGGGGTTTTAGCAGCAATCTCTCTTGTAGCATTTGCCCTTATTCGTCTATTCCTTAAATTTTAGGCTTATCATCTTGTTTTCATTCCACGGTTATCAATAAAGTGAATGTCATTTTAACATATCAGTGAATTGATTTGAGATCAAGTAAGGCCAAAGGTATAGAATAAATCTGGTTTCCTGGGATGCTCTAAAATAGCCTAAAACATGACAAGCACATAATTGACCCCAAAAACAAATTCATATTAAATCACTGAACAGTTTTTATTTGCTTGCTCATTTATTGTTATTAAGCTATATTGATTAAATTTTGACAAGAACTAATAGCCATGAATATTATTGTAAATTTAGTGTGACAGACTGAATAATGCTCCCCTTCCACCAAAAATGCCCTTACTCTCAATGTTCTTACTGTAACCTTTAGAAATTGTGACTTTGCTACAGTATTTGGAAGAATAGATTTTGTAGATGTGATTAATTAAAAGATCTTGAGATAAATTATCTTGCTTTCTCAGCATGAAAAATAACAAAAGATTCTTTTGTTTTGTCTTTTTAATCAAGGTCCACCAAAAGCTCAATGTTGAAGGTTTGGTCTCTGGGCGTTGGTGCTGTGGGAGGTGGTGAAAAGTTGAGGACATGGGCTGAGATAGGGTGGATTGCTAGGGTATGTTTTTGTAAGCATATTGAGCTGCTCACCCTTTCCCTTCTCTTACTTTCTGGTCACCATGAGGTGAATATCCTTCACCTCCCTACACTTACTTCTGTGATAGTCTGCCTTGGCACAGGTCCCCAAACAATAGAGTCAAGTAACATTGTTAACACCTGCAATAGAGCTCAGCTAAATATTCCTCCCTGAAGAAGCTTGCTCTCAGATATTTTGTCAGAGTGAGGGGAATCTGAGAAACACATGTCCTAGTCAGAGGGAGGCAACAGGGTCAACACTAGGAGAGATCTGAGGCTGAAACACAGATTGGAGCAATGTGTTTCAAAAATGAAGGAAGGACTTGTCACAAGGGTAGAGGTAAGCTTCTGAAAGCTGAAGCAGGTACAGAAATGGGCCCTTCCTTAGAGCCTGCCATCACATGATATTAAGCTTTAATAATATTTAGTGTGTGTGTGTATACATATGCCACAGGGCACATGTAGAGGTCAGAGGAGAACTTTCTGGAGCCAGTTTTCTCTGTCCATCACAAGCATTCTTTTAGTTTTAGAGTTTTAGAGACTGAACCCATGTCAGGCTTGGCTGCAGCCACCTTTACAAGCTGAGTCCTTTCACTGTCCCAACCATTAACATGACATTAGCTTAGTGAGGATGACTTTGGAGATCTGACCTCCAGAACTATAAGGTGGTAAATCTGTATTGAGGTACCGAGACTGGCCATTTGCTCAGCAGCAATAGGAAAGCAGCATCATAGAAGGAATTGGGCTTTAGATGTGCCTCAATTTTCATGGAACAAAAAACCATTTATATGTTAGAAACATGTCTCCTTCCCATTCCCTGTTATCTCTGTCCTGTGAAACCCACTCAAATTGCCTCCCCCATCACTAAGAGATTCCCTTTGATTTGATACTTTCTGGAACTATCATGTTCTCTCATGGCTTTTAGGAGTAGATTGGGAAGAATGTAAAAACTTTCCAGTCTGGGATTCCATGACATAACATTGCAACTTTTACCTCCTTTCCATCTGTCCATTAGATGTCTCTGTATGGCTGCCACACTGCCTTTGTTATACAATGTTTGAGACCAAATTCATCAGCACATCAGCCCTTCCTGTCTAAATCACCCAAGCTCATCACCTTCAATTTATATAGTACTTTGTCATCCACTCTCTTGTCTATTGTAGAGTTGTTCCCATCTCTTCATGCCATGTTCCCCCATTGTCCTTGATCCCCACTTAGTTCAGGATTATCTATAGGCATTAAGGAGCCATTTGAATTTTGTAGACAATACTGTATACTTCTGGGAAATAATGGCAAATAGAATAGTACAGACGATTGTACTTGCTTCAAGGCAGTGGAAAGCATAGAAAGGTTCCTAGGAGACAGTAACTATTAAAGTAATTTTTATCAGTGAAGTAGGAGAGGCCAGAAAACCAAAGACAAAAGCATCTGTCTCCATTTCCTCTCAGGCTACACCCAGCAGCCTCTATTCATACCCCCCTCCCCAGACCACCACACAAGTTTGTGTGTGTGTGTGTCCTGTTTCCATGCACCTTGGGAGATTGAGCTGGTGGCTTCATTTGTAGCCTGACTGTGCTATACAACCTGATTCAAGCCATTATATGTCTATACTTCCTGGAGTCTCAGTTTCTCTATCTGAGAAATAAGATTAGGTAAACGATAGAGGATCGAACCATTGCATTTTTCTCTGGCCTTTCTCAAAATGTTGAGTGGCATAATCAATAAATGAGAGCAAGTGACAGGGAACTGACTTAGTAGAGTAGAGAGATGTAGAATAAAAGTTAAGTTTAGGAAAAGCAAGATGCAAATAGCAACTGACAGCTCTAAGGGAGATGCTGGGAAGAATGAAGAAATGGAACCAGAGGAACACCTTGTGAATGAGTATCCCCTCTCCCCTCAGCCTTACCCTATCCCACCCTCTCACCATCCCTGCTTGGCGAGCGCTTTTCACCTAACCCATTGAAGAGATCAAAGTCTTATTCTCCGAAAACATATACTCACAGAGTCTCCGTGCTTCGTGGATTCCCCAAGGGACAGGTTGCTGCCCACTTTGATTGCTATCTGATGATCCAGCTGCTTGCTTTATCTTATCTCTGGGAATCTTAGACCTCACTGATTCTAGCTGGACATGATTATATTTGCAGACTTCTTTGTTAATACCTACTCAACATTAAGGATCTCTGGGCCTGCTACAGTCTTGAGTCATGGCCATAGTAACACAAAGATAGCAGCTGAGTTAATGTGAGTGGTGGTAAACAGGGCCACTCCTATTTGTAGTCATTGATTTCTAATACCACACACATTTACCTGTTGTAGCCACATTGCTCAACAATGATCATGATTCAGGCTCCTATGGCATTCATTTTTTCCCCCTCCTCTTTTATGGAATTTTTTTTAAGGCATGGTTTCTCTGTGGCTTTGGAGGCTGTCCTGGAACTAGCTGTTTTAGACCAGGCTGGTCTCAAACTTAGAGATCCACCTGCCTCTGCCTCCCAAGTGCTGGGATCAAAGGTGTGCGCCACCACTGCCTGGCTGGAATTCTTGATGGTTGCTTATCTTGTCTTCAAGGGAGCATGTCCAAACTGCACCTAGAGCAAAACCTTCAAGAAATTGATCTCCTGAGTTAACATGCTGGCAGCTTCCTCACAATACCATATTTGATAAATGTAGGATTTCCCACAGTCATACCATCTCTGAAAGTCTGGCTACTAGATCTAAAGTGATGTTCATTTGCTATGGCAAGGAGATAGAACGTTTCATGCCTGTTTCTCAGCTTCTGATAGTTTGTTAGTAATCATTGTGTTACGCAGAATATAGATAGATGCATTGCCTGGATCCTTCCTACTCGTTTGCATGACATTGTCTTGTGTTCATATTTGCATATATATTTCCATTTTATATAAGGATATCAGCTGTCCTGGTTAGATTTTTTTTTTAACTTGATGCAAGCTGGGGTCATCTGGGAAGAGGATGGTCAAATGAGAAAATGTCTCCTTCAGATTGTCCATAGGTAAGTCTATGGTGCATTCAATTGTGGGTAGTGCTATCCCTAGGCAGGTGTTCCTGGGTTGTATAAGGAAGCAGGTTGCACAAGCAATCCATGGGGAGAAAGTCAGCAACAAGCTTCCTCCATGACTTCTGCTTCACCTCTTGCCTCCAGATTCCTGGTTGAGTTCCTGCCTGACTTCCTTCATGATGAACTATAAACTGTAAGCTGAAAAAAGACCTCCCCTCTACTTTGGGGTACATAATTTTATCACAGCAATAGAAAACAAACATATTCATGTTTTGTCAGGAACCTTACCTATTCCTAGATGATAGCTCTCACTTATAGGGAGTGAATGAACTCCTCTGTGGACGTATATTGAGCATGTCAAGGACTCCAATGCCTGTGCCCCATGGGACTAGCAAGCTTTCTCCAGGTAAGGCTCCAAGAACTGGCAAAGACTTCTTCTGTTCCAAGTGTGAATGTTGACAGTGTACACAGAAATACTCACCATACCTTCTTCCCCCGGGATAAGATACCAGGAGTTAGTAATTCAGTATATGCATTTTGGAGGGGTAGCACAACTGAATTCCTATCCGATGAGAACCTGAGTTTATGGGTTCATTGATCCATAGGCCCTTAGAAAATTGTGCTGATCAAAGTCCCCCAAGCAAGAAATGCAGGTTGATGTCCAGAATATCTGCTATTTTAGCCAAGATTAAATCACTACTTTTTCTGTGATGATGTGTTGTAATGTAACTAGTTTTTCACCAATTATCTGGCTTGTATATTCAGGGAATAGCACGATGAGGGCTCATATGTTCATATGAGAAGTTGGCAGTAATATGTGTATCAATCTTATTTAGTAGAAATGCATACAATGGGTCCAATTCATAGCCTCAATTCCCACTTTTATGGATTATCCACTCATGTATCCAAAGTACTAGCACTGAACTGATCAATAACAGAGACTACTGATGTCAATAAATCTCTCTACTTGGGTGGTTCAGGGTCCTTTCTCTGGTGGTTGCTTTCTGGTAGGCATTAACATAACACATTGGGTATTTTTTTTTTGTTGCTGTTTGGTTTTATGCTCATATTAACAATCCATTCACACTTCTCTTCCTCTAATCTCACTGTCTCTATGCTTCCTATCTGTTATACTTTAAAGTTCGAAGTGTTTTTGAAAAGGCTTATGTATTAAATGCTTGTGTGGGGTGTCTCGGCTGGTGGATCAATTCATTGAGAGGTAGTTGAATTCTGATGTCCAACCTAAAAGTGTTACTGCCACAGGCAGGACTTTGGATTTTATCTGGTTGGAGCAATGAGGGAACGAAGAAAGGACAGACACATAGACACATGTACAAGAAGTCTGAGATCAGGGTGGCAGCTGGGAAACTTCACCTGTTTCATTTATACTGCTAAATGAGGAGGCAGATTTATTGTATTACGTTTCCTTTCCTCCTTCTGTCCTTCCCCCTCCTCTGTCTTAATGTATCCCTGGCCATCATGGAACTCCCTATGTGGACTGGGAAGACCTCCAATTTGTAGAGATCTGCCTGCCTCTGCCTCTGGAGTGCTGGGATTAAAGGCATGCATGGCCATGCAAGGCAAAATTACATTTCCTAAGCTACATGCAAATGTGATTATGATAAAAAGATGGTTTATTTGGTGAACTATAGTTCATCCAGATCCCCCCTCATTGCATCACGCCTGGTTACTTATTTTTTGCATTCTGTTCTTCTTTCCTTTCTCCTCTCAAATCCCCTTGTTTTTTCTCGTTCTCTTGCTCTTATTTAACTATAGTTTAGATGTGATTGCTCTTGTGGGATTCAAAGACAGAGAATGTTCCAGTTGCTTAACAAAGTAACAACTCTAAACTACCACTACTTACAGTGTAAAGATCTAATTCCATTAGCCCAGGGTGATTATTATGATGCTTAATTTTGATCACAAACTTGATTAGATTAAAAACAAAGCAGCTATCACATCAACGAGGCACACTCTTGTTGCATCTGTGATAGTGTTAAATAAGAATTGGAGACTCACTGTAAAGTTGAGCAGCATCAACTATGGGCTAGGACCTGGGACCAAGTTAAAAGGAAAATTGGAGACTAGTTGAGCACTTATATTCTCTTCTCTCTGCTTCCTAGTTAGTGCCATGGAGTAAGCCCTTCTTACCACCATGCTTTCTATGAAGGACTGTATTCCTCTGAACTTTGAACCAATATGAATCTTTCTCTCATTAGGATGTTTTCTGTTGGGTGTTTGTTCACTGCAGTGATATATTATTTATGATTTATTAAAGCTTACCTGAGTATTCAGAAAAGCAAAGACATCCTCAAGCTATAGAGATCGGGCAGTGGTGATATACACCTTTAATCCCAGCAGCCAGAAGCTAGGATGTGGTGGTACACACCTTTCATCCTAGGGCTCAGGATTAAGAGGTAGAGTCCAAGGCCACCCAGACCTACACAAGATTGATTCAGTCCAAAAGAGAAATAGCCCACACAAAGATGATCTTAGCACTTGGGATCACATGCCTTTAATCCCAGCACTAGAGGGGTATAAAAGATAGGAGCAGGGTCTTCAGTATCAGGCATTCATTCTCCAGCCACCTTGAGGACTGGGAGACATTGAAGTCTCAGGATTCTTCAGCCATGATGAGGAGAGGCATCGGGATTAGCCTATTCAGCCTGAGGCAGTGGTAAGAGCTAGTGTCCAGCTTTTCTGATATTCAGCTTGAAGCTTGATCCCAATATCAGTCTTTGGGGCCCTTATTTTTCACGTTATAGGTCACAATATGAGAAAAGCAACAAAGCCAACAATCATGGCAGGCATGATTGGACTCTACCATTGGCATAGAGTGCTCCACTGACTGTAGTGAATTTGAATCCATAACAAAACTGATTAAAATGTGTCTTTTTTTCATTACCACCATATGTCACCAACTCTCAATAACTTTTAGCCCTGGAGTGGCAGGGCTAACAGTGGACATGGCCAACAGCCTGGTGAGTGTCACTCTATTTACATACTGGAGGATTGACCTGATTTCTACAGTAATGGATTAGAACAGTATTAGATGAAGAAATTTCAGTGATATCCCCCAAGCCACCAGTGATTATTGCTAGTCAGGCTAGGCAGCTGAGTTGAGGTCTGAAACAGAAGCACATTTTACTTGGTAAATACTAAGCTGATTCTCAAGCAAACAGACATTTGACCTGAGCAGGCTCGATAAAGAGTGCTGTTAGAAGGTCAGACATCCTCTGAAATGGACAAGCCTTTCCCTGTGTGTGTCAATAATTGTAGCCCCAGGCTAAAAGCTACAGATCTCCAGCATGCTAATGCAGTCCTTCACCCACCTTTCATGTTTTCTGGCCCCAAACACTCTCCACATGTTCTCTCTGGTGAACAAGGCATGAGACCTCAAATATCCTTAGGCCAAATAACAGAAGGAGAGACGCCTCTGGAGACACAGAAGGACAGAGCCTTCTGATGTCAGTCAAGAATGATTTTCTAGTGAAATCGTGATCCATGCCCTTTAGCATAGTGAAAGGGGCAGCTATTTGACCCTGGTGCCTCAGCTGGGACCCAAAGGCACAGGCTTCCATTTAAGGATGTCAGATATGTGAACACTTAGGGGTAATGACTCGGCCTCGAGGTTGAACTAAAAGCTGTAGCTCAGAACTAAGATTATCTCAGTTTTGCAAGAAGAAGAGTGACATGTTAGAGGAACGCAGGTAACCTGGGCAAAGCAAAACAACATACTCTGGTTTTGAGAAACTTTCTAAATGACTCAGAGTTACTGACGGCCTTCAAGTGTTGTAATGTGCTTTGGGGAGCCAGAGTGTGGGGGCACCAGGGAGTGAGGTAGTCACTAATTCTCATTGTTGACACAGAGAGTGAATGGCCTTTCTCCAGAGACCCTCAGTTGGGAAGGAGGGAGGAGGGATCCCAGGTGGCTTTAGTGACTCAAATACCTTAGAGTATCTTCCAGAAGTCCTCTGGGCTAATGCATCTTTCAACAGATACAGAAGTCAAATCCTTGGAGGCATGACCAAGCTGCTTATTCATAAAAACATGTGCCTTATACAGCTGGAAAATCCACATGTTTTAGAAATTTGGTTCAACTCATTAGTTAATGTAGAAAGAATGAGATTTAGAACAGTCCCAAAGAGCATTTCAGAAGTCAGGTATGGGCAGGCAGTTTAATGACCTGCCAGGTTACAAGCTATATAAAGATGGTTTACATTTCTTCACAGGATCATAGACTATAATATTTAGGACCCCTAGTCATAAATTACTAGTATATATATATGTAACAAAACCTGTGAGTTATCCTTTACAGTTGATCAAAATATTCTAGTAAATGGAGTTAAGCTCAATCTTAAAAAAAAATTCCAACAATATTACTCGTCTAATTCTAAGTGTGTTAGTCAGATTTCCAACATTTTGAAAAATAACCAAGAGAAGCAAAGATGTGTCTTGGCTCATGGTTGTAGTCTACTGTCATGTGGCTTCACTGTTTCTTGTGAGACAGACCACCATGGTAGGGGACATGGGGCTAATTAAAATTGTTCACCTCTTGGTGGCTGAGAAAGAGGGGGAAAGGAAAGAATGAAGGGGGCGAGAAGAGAAATAAATGAAAAAATAAAATGAGGACATGCCACTCCTACATATGATGGAGAAGAAAGTTTATTGTAGATAAAAGAAAGAACATAGCCAGTGGCATCTGGAATGATCCAGACTGAACCAGGCCATGAGAAGAGAGAAGGGGCAATTTCACTGAATGCAAAGTGAGAGAGAAGAGAGAAGAACCACGAGCCAATAGTCCAGAAGCAAGCCAGGAGACTAAGAGACTGGTGTAGGCAGAATGGCTGGGTTATACAGGAATCAGAGAAACTTGGAAAGGGAAACCCAGACCAGCCCCTGAGCTGGAGAGTTCAGGGTACAGAATGGGGTATGCCAGGCAGAAGGACCCTGTAACAGGTAGGGACTAAAGGACACTGGTGGCCAGAGTTCATTTTGATATGTTGGGCACCTCAGTTAGCCATTCATCCTGAGTTTGAGACCTAACAAGAAAGAACAAAATATACTCTTGGAGGACACATACTTCTAACTGGGCCCTATGTGCTAACGGTCTACTATCTCCTGCTAATGTGCTATGCTATGAATCCTTTGACAGGTTAATCTGTTAATGTAGCAGAGTCCTCATGATCCAGCCTCCACCCCAGGTCCCAATTCTAAACACTGATCTTTAGAATTAAACCAGGGACCAAGTTTTAAGACATAACCTATTGGAAGGAGGGTGCATTTCAGAGCTAAAACATAACATTATGTATTGGGCTTTTAATTTAGCCAAAGTAGTAGTGGTAATTGTCATGATATGCAACTCCAGGGAAACCTTGGCAAATCCCATGGTAGGGGATGAGCACTCCAGCAGGCAGAACTTACATAGGAAGAATGTTTATTGGGAAAGTGAGGGGAGAAAGAAGAGAGAAAGAGAGAGTGCCAGACAGAGATCTGTCTGCCTCCTCAGAGCAATGCCAAGAGTAGGAGTGAGGGAGCTTGTCTCTTAAAGGGACCTTTGCACATGCGTACAGAGCCAGGGTACTGCTTGCCATGCATGCAGCAGTGACACACTTCACCAGGTCCCCATGGGGCTGGGCCAGTTTTACCTGGATGATAGCAGTAATTGCAAACATATATAAAATCATAGTCAAAATACTGTTATATTTAACCCAACATTTTTGTCCTTATGAGACAGTTGGGAAGTCTAATGTGTCCAAGAGCTAAATAGTCACTTATACAGTGGACTGTTTTGGGGGAGTGCTGGAGTCCTTACTCTTCTGCTCAGCCCATCCACCCTCCCTAAGATATTTTATACCAACCCTGACCTGTAAGCGCAAACTGGGTCCTTGTTCCCATTCTCCAAACCCATGGCACATACGCAGTATTCTTTCTTCCTTCTGGCATCATACAGGAACTTGTCCCACCCTCTCCCGTTCACATATACTCCATTCTCATGCTCACCTGTCTGAGAGCCTTGCTGGTCCTGCAATTGCTCATTGCTCATTGCTCATTGTGAGGTCCTACAATATCTTACTCAGTTGGACCCCTCAGTGAAGGTGTTTAGAAAAGTTAACAGTGACACCTCTTCTGAGACACTTAACCAACCAGACTCACATCCTGGGTGTGCTTCGTTGACATCAGTGTCCTTTAAAGTCCTTCCAGTGCTTAAGTTGTGGGATTTTGTAACAGTTGGGAGTGATGAGTTTCACACAGAACCTAGAAAGCCTGGTAGAGTTTGTTTACAGTACTCCTGATGTATTTGGGGCTCCAGTAAAGTTTGAATTCCCTGGCTCCTCAGCAGAGCCACAACACTAGTGAGCCCCTTTGTGGCAGTGCTTAGGGATGAGTGAGCTATTTGCCGAATGATTTAGGAGCCTGAGGCAAGTAACACAGAGCTGCTTACTGACTGTGACAAGGCATCTGCACAAACACCCGCTTGTTCTTTTGTTCTTGCCAGATCTGTGTGGGTGGCAGAGGTTGAAATAATTTCATTACCAGAGTCCATCAACCTTGACAGTGCCTCCGCAAGACTGTCTTTTTCATGATCACTTTATTTGTCTGAAATGGAATTCAGGTGCAGAAGGAATGGGGGAACACAGGAGTGGCTATTAACCACTCGAAGGATAACATGAGGAGAGTGACTAAGCTGCCCCCACACCCAAATTCTGAGGTTTGTTGTTGCACTCTCTTTGCCCTTTGAATAAGAAGAGAAAAAGCTTTAGGATACGTGGTTTGTGTGTAGTGAAATTGAGAACCACCCTTATGTAAAGTGTAGAACACAAATCTTGGATTGGAATGGCAACAGCCTGAAATTCCTGGGCCCAGGTTTCAATATTTTCCTCTTCTTTAAAGTCAGGTCCCCAGTACTATGAGAGATTGGCATTCTACACCTTAGATATGAAGGCTCGGAGAAAACACAATTTTCTCATATTCACACAGCTATTTCCAGTAGCTTGTGTGTCATTTGTAGGGAACACGGCAATAGAAAAGCTCTAAGATGAGGCAGTTATTATCCTGCTTCCTAAGATGGTCCAACAGCAAGGTCAAAGAGACTAGACACAGGCAGGAATGACAGGAGCCCCGATTTCCCCGCTTCTCAAATTCAACTCTTTCCCTTGAATCCCAAGTCATTGTCATTAAGCCCTCCATAACCTGCTGTTACCTTTTTGGCCATCACCTACCAAGCTTCTCCCTCATGGGTTATCTCTTAGCTTCTCCCCAGATTGACAATGGAATTGCAATGTTTCTGGAGCAGCCAGTGCAAGTTCTATCTCTCTACTTCTGTTTAGTCTTCACATCAGCAGCAAGGCTAGAGCATCAGCTTAATACGTTAAGTGGGAAACTAAAGCCCAGTGATACTGAGGACTTGCTCACAATCTCCTAACTGATAACAAGGGAGCTGGAACACTGACATTCAGACTCTGTGCATATGCACTGTGCTGCATGATCATCCGGATGCAAGCACCTCCATGCCTTCTCTCTTCTTGCTTCCCTTCCTGGACACTAAATTCCACTTCCAGATGTGCCCACATTTCTTTCCTTAGGCCCATGTAAAAATCAGAAAATCTTGGACAGAGAAGGGGTTGGAGCAGTTGAGTTCAGAGCCAAGAGGGATAGAAAAACTGAACTCAGTGAATGTCATTGTTTGCTTGC
Source organism: Cricetulus griseus (assembly GCF_003668045.3). Classification (NCBI taxonomy): domain Eukaryota; kingdom Metazoa; phylum Chordata; class Mammalia; order Rodentia; family Cricetidae; genus Cricetulus; species Cricetulus griseus. The sequence goes on along the minus strand of NC_048597.1, from coordinate 65,287,569 downwards.
CTAGCCTCCATTTTTTCATTCACCCTTATAAGACTTTAACAATTATCAGGTGCCCATCTCTCTTTTATAATGCTCTGTCTTAGTTAGGGTTTCTATGGCTATGAAGAGACACCATGACCACAGAAATTCTTGTAAAGGAAAGCATTTAATTGGAGCTGGTGTACAGTTTCAGAGATTTAGACCATTATCATCACAGTGGAAAGCATGGTGGCAGACATGGTGCTGGAGAAGGAGTTCTATGTCCAGATTGGCAGGCAAAAGAAAGGAATACCAGATGTGAGCTTCTGAGACCTCAAAGACCACCTTCAGTCACATACTTCCTCCAACAAAGCCACACCTCCTCCAGCAAGACCACACCTCCTAATAGTGTCACTCCCTATGATCAAGCATTCAAACACATGAGTCTGGGAGCCATTCCTACTCAAACCTCCACACACTCCCATATCTCACCCCAATGCATGCCCTAGTTGACCTAAGAGAAAACATATGCTTCTGGCCAGTGATTGACTCATAGACAAGATTCAGATACAAAGCCAGTCAGCCAGTCACAAGGAGAGGTTTGCAGAGGCCTTTAGGAGAGTTGCACTTACTTTTCAAGAAGAATTTCCTACATGCTGTCCCTTGTTGTCTCAAGAGGCTGTGCTTACAATTGAAGTCTACAGTGCCCATAACTTTCTTATTTGAAAACTGAAAGCAAAACCCCAGAGGAATCCAGGGTCACAGGTCCATGTAGACCTTTGGGTTTGACCCTCTTTCACACTCTTATGAGGAGCTGATAGATTTCTTGTTTGTTTAAGTCACTTAAAATCTATGGGTGAAAAGCAAGATTCAGGCAGATATTCTAATGGAAACTTTGATGTGAGGATGGAGGAGACTCTTGGCCAGTTGAAACTGTTTGTTGTGAAGCTTACCCCATGGATACTACTAGCATAGACTTAATCTGGATTTCTGGAATACCCCATTTTTTCCATGTCTTAGTCCAAATCCAACTCAGTTTTAAGTCCTAGATAAGCAATTCTCAACCTGTGGGTCACGACCCCTTTGGAGTCAGATATTTTGCATATATAAGATATTTACATTATGATTTATGATGGCAGTAAAATTACAGTTATAAAGTAGCAACAAAACAGTTGTATGGTTGTTGGGATCACCACAACATAAAGAACTGTATTAAAGGGCCACAGCATCAGAAAGGTTGAGAACCACTGCCCTAGATAAAATTTACTTTCCTTGGGAAGGTCTTTTCCATTAGTTCTGAGCCTTGCCTGGTTCCTTCTCCTAAGACGTTTTTGGGATCTCTCTTCTCTACACAAAACACCTATCAGTCTTTCTGTATCTCCACAGGTCCACAGAGGTGACTTGGCACTTAAGGCCAGAAAGACAAATGTCCTTTAAAAATCACTATTATGTGTAGGTGTGTAGCTCAACAGTAGAGTAGTAACATATTATATACAAGGTCTTGGGTTTGATCCCAAGCACAATTCCTTGGTTTTACTTTTGAGTGGATAAGAAAACTGTGCAAGTTGGCTCACCATTTCCTTAACCACCGTTGTTTTATTTGCTAGGTTTCTTTATCACCAAAAAGCTAAACTTCTATTGCAACCGAAATATTTTTAAAGGTTTCTAAATAAGTAAAGATTTTAAAGCAGTGGTTCTCAACCTTCCTGTGACCCTTTAATACAATTCCTCATGTTGTGGTGATCCCCCCCAACTATAAAATCGTTTTTGTTGCTTCTTTATAAGTGTAATTTTGCTATTGTTACGAATTGTAAAGATGTGTGTTTTCCGATTGTTTTAGGCGACCCCTGTGAAAGGGTCATTTGGCCCACCCAAAGGGTCATTTGGCCCACAGGTTGAGAACCACTGTTTTAAAGAGCCCACGACTCACATTGCCACACAGCTACACAGTTTAAAAACCACTTTATAGTCTAGTCATCCTTCAACATGAATTCTGGACGCGGAGGTCATTGCTTCTATTTCAGAAAGCCAGGATTATTTCTCAGCCTCTACCCAGGGGCTACCCCTGTAGACTCAGGTCTACAAGCCCTGTCTCCTTTCACCTGTTCCTACAAACTTTTATTTCTATGTGCATAAGAGGAGAAGCACGGTGTGAAACAGTAATGTAATGCCTTGGCAATGCTTGGCTTTTTACATACCCTGCTCTATGTGTAGGTTTGGGGCTTAAAATGTCCTCTTTAGTTTTAGTTAACAGTGGAGTTTCTTTAATGAGGTGGCTCCAAATATACTACCCAATGTCTTCAAATATGAACAAGCTCATTTGTTTCCAAAACACAGAAAGGGTGTCATGAAAATTAATGAGTGTACTGCTGGAAATCAATTGTCTTTGCCAAAAAGGTTCTCTGGAGTCTTTGTGTAGGAAATTGTGTGGGCTTTTTTTTTTTCCTGTCTTTCTTTTGATTCTGGGACAATATGTTTCTAGCTAAAAGTGCATTTTGATTATATTTATGATGCAAAAGAAATGGAGACTTGGTAGGCCCTTCGTTCTGTAGAAAAATGAAGTTCAAAGAAAAATAATCCCAAAGACTGAAAAGACAAAGACAACATGTCAATCAAATATTTCTCGTGAGACCTTGGGCTTTTTCCAGTACATTTTATCTGTATGAGGTGGGTTTTTACTGCGATGGGAACACAGTGCCATACCTGGGAGAGAAAAACGGATCCATAGTGAGTCATACAGTCTAGTTACTGAGTCCCAGGTTGTAACTACTGGAACAGCAAATTGCTGCCTCTCCCACTTTTCCTAAAAGCAACAGCAACAAACCATGCAAGAGGGCAGAAGTTAGCAAGGCATTCATTCATTTGCTATTACAAATTCCAAAACGTGAAGGCATTTTAATCCTATAGGATCAGGGTTAATAGATTTTTCTACTCTGAGTCTGCCATCATCTTACGTTCAGTGGTATGAGATATAATCCACATTGGTGGTATTTTGAAGTCCAACCATGAGAAAGTTGAATTGCAGTGAGTTGAATACATTTATATTGCATATATCAGAAAATGAATGATAATCACAGTATTATGCAGAAGGGTTAGGTAATGTTTAAATGTACATTTCAACTGAAAAGATATATTACAATGTCTTAGCATATTAAATGAGAGTTTGTCAACTCTTGATTCTGATGCAAATAAAGAATATTATAGTTTTTGTCCTTAAGAAGTATTTACTAAAGAACTGAAGAAAGTTGAGATAAAAAGAATAGATATGTATTCTACCATTTAAAATTATTTTTGTATATTTGAAACTTCCCATCATAAAATGCAGGAAACAGATTACAAATTAATGGAACATGAAACAACAATTAAAATGAGCAAAAGAAGTGGTTGAGTTTTTTTTTTATATTGAGAAGCAAATTATTATAAGAATCAAAAATAACCAAAGGAAGAAATTCATTAGGAGGAAGAGATAACTTCCACCGAAATAATAGACGGACTGTGGGATTGTTTGGTGTTTGAATTAATGATGGAAGCCAATCAGATAAACACATTGGAAAGCCGGGGTAGTCTACCGCTTTGACGTGCAATGCTTCTATTGATGAAGGTAATTCGAAACTGATAACACAGCTGCCTAGGAAAACAAAGACAGACTCGTCAATAAAGAATTCTAAAAACCTCATTAAGAAGCTTGTTAGTCATTGACTGAAAGAGTGTTTAAGATGAGTCACTACACAAAGACACATGGGGTGTCCCTGAAGACCCACAGCTAATGTGTGAATGAAACGTAATAAGGTTGGCTCTCACTAGACAGCAAGCCTAAAGATTTTCATGATGTAAAACTGAAAGGTATCTAAAGTATCAATACTTTAAACACATTGTTGATTAACTCTGAGTTACCAACAATGCATTGGTGTCATATTAAGGGAAGAAATAGAAGCACCTCCCCTTGGAGCCTGTTAACCAAGAGTTAGTTCAGATTTGAATTCTCTACTTCATACTCCCTGTCCCTTCCATCTTTTTTCTGTCTGTCTGTGGTGTAAGTCTGAATTTGTGCCTCCTGGAAAGCTGTCCTGTCCCTGTTCCTGTCCCTGTCCCTGTATGTTTATATGTGCCCTATGACTGTGTGTTCCGTCTGTATGCCTCTGTCCCTCACAAAGGTCTTTATTGAACCACACAGAAAAGCATCATGTGGGGAAGGAACAAGATATTTTACAGAAGTTGTCACAGGGTTTTTACAAGGGATTAAGTCACTGGCTTCAGCTGACCCAGCTGACCCAGATAACAAACAGTATTACAAACATCATTTTTTATCAACCAGTATCCATAGATGGGTGCTCCTTTTAGAAGATTGCCTCCAACCTTTGTTTTTGCTCCTTTCAGCAAATGACACACATGCCTTACTCTGGGTAGGGGCATGGAAGGGTACATAATTTAAGATTACAGCTGTGCATTAGCTTAGGTTGTTTACCTAAGTTGATTACACAGGAAATACAAGAAGGCAGGTCAAACAAATAACGCTTAGTACACAGTAGGACAGCAGTCTTAGGTCTTAAGTGACTTCAGGGGCTATTAACTGGCTGTGAGGGCCAGCAAAAGTTCCAGGCTCTCAGAATGTAAGAGATGTTCCCATAATATTGCAATGCCACATAGCAAAGCTAGAATACATGTGCATGGTTATTAACAGGAATGAATATAGGTTATTTATAGGAATTTATATTATAAAATAAGTAATTCTTCACATCAATAGGAAAAAAAAAACATCACAGAGATGTTAGCCTATATTGTACTAGTGGATTTTGTGATAGTTGTTTAAAATTTATTATTTGAGTTCTTGTTTGAAATAGATATTTATTTTCATATCTGATTCTTAAAGAAGGTCCCATCTCTTAGAAATGTCACCACACACTGTCACCACAGCTGCCCAGTCCCTGATTGGAGCTGATGCAGACTCAAAGACCAACATCTGGGTGCGAGCTTGTGGTACAGTAAAAACCTGGTAAGCCTTAGTGAGCAGCAGTTTCCTCCTGGGTTCTGAACCTGTGGGGCTCCATTTCTGAAGAGAAGGGACCTTAGGGAGTAGGCTGGGTGATATCCTAAGACTCCCAGCAACAGTGGCACCAGTAACTGATGCTGTTACTGAGTATGCCATTTAGCATGTCTGTGTCAGAGGTCAGTGAACAGCAGCCCATGACCCAGTCCTGCCCTGCTCCTGATTTTGAACTGAAGTTTTAGTGAAATTCATTTGTAGCCATTTATTTGATACGACCTGGAACCATTTTTGTGCACGATAGCAGGAGTGGGTAATTGTGATGATGACTGTGTGTCTTGCAAAGACTAAAACATTTACTCTTTGGCTCTTTTAGAAAGTTGGCTGGCCCCTGCTGGTCCTTGCACTATGTGTCCTTCATCTCTGTGGTGGGCTGTAGTTTTCTAAATGTTGATAGTATTTCTTAACCTTCAAGCTCTTGTGAAATGTCTTTATCCCACACCTACCTAGAGGGTATCGGTAGATCTGTGTCTGGATAGACCTTGATATTTCTTTGATCAATAAAAACCTTCCTTAGCTTACCTGCAACATCAGCTCCTTATCAATAGGAAACCAGCTGGCAGCTAAAGAGATATGGCTTCATGAGACCACCATGTTGTGAGAATCTCAGACTCTATGAATAATTGGTGCTGGTAGGTAAGATGCCACACACAGAGAGTAGAGGCCTCAGAGTGTACCAGGAAGCTCAGGCCTCTAGGATCTCAGCCCAGGACCTCAGTCACCCTAATCACCAGGCGGATTTGAAAGCTTGATGCAAACAGCATGAGGCTTTATTATAGTTGTTTAGTGAGCTAACCCCATGTTATCTCGAGACTTTCATCCACCCACCATGGTGGATGGCTAGAAAAGACAGCTCGAAGCGGCTGCATGGAGATCTTGTAGGGCAGCGTAAGGGGAGTGTCTAGGGGTATGCACAGGCTCAGGATTGGTGTGCCTCCAGGCTTGGAGGGCTTGCCCTGTGTTGATTGGTCAACTGGTTGTTATGGTCCATAGGCCCTCCCAGGGTGGTTGCTATGTTCTGTGCCTCATTGCTGTCCATAAAGCACATCCAGAGCCGTAAAGCATAGCACCACCAGCTAACTTCTGATTGGTTCCTTGACACGAGGCAGGCATCTGACCTCCTATGACTAAGACAAGGTCAGACAAGCACGTGTTCAGCTGTTATGGCTGCCGAAATGGGGAGCTGGTCCCTTCAAGAGGAGAGCTGATATGAATAAACAAGCTGTCTAAGAAGCAGCCATACCAGCTCCAGTTGCCTGGGCAGATGTCACGTGGATCATACACATGGATCAGTCACTCAGCCTTTGAGAGGAAGCCACAGGATGGTTAGCTATGACAATCATTAGCTATAATACAATGGCAGTTTTAATCCAACGACTTTGGGTTAATTTGGGAAGTAGTAGTATCTAATTGGGGTCATCTTATTTGATCTCCATAATACAAGTAATACGATTAATTAATGCTAATTTATGTTTGAGAGAGCCATAGGTCTGAGAATTCAAATTACACGTACTACATAACACAGCCAGGATACAAGCCCAGGTTCATTGGACTCCTAAACCTTGATACCTGATGTGCCTTCCAGTGTTGACTCTGATGTGCTGGAAGCAGACAAGCTGAGAGACAGCAGGTCAGGCAGCTCTGAGAATGTCACACTCCCAGTGGCCCTGGGTGGAAGGATGAAGCAGCGACAGTGGAATCAAGACTATGCCAAGTAGAGGTTTCCCGGTAATTAGTCTGACAGTGTCTTGGTTTTTTTTTTTTTTTTTTTTTTTTTTTTTTTTTCACCCATGATACGTGCTTGTGTACCTTTAGGAACAATTATTTTTTAATTGCTTTCTTTTTAAAAGCAGCTTTATTGTCATGTAAAACATAGCCTATGAAACTCATCAATTATTAGTGCACTGTAAATCAATTTCTAGTAAATGTATATGGCTGTGTGCCAACCTCCACAGTCCATTTTAAAACACTTCCGCCACCACAAAAGGTCCCTCATGCCAGACTGTGGTCGGTCCCCATTTCCCAGCTGTCTCCTCTCAATTGCTACTCTACTTCCTGTCCCTACAGTGTGGCCTCTTTAGAGCGTTTGAGGAAACAGGGGTCATCCTGCACTGTTTTTCACAGTTTCTTCTTTTTACCATTCTTGAGTAGTTTATTCTTGCAACTGCTGAAGAACGTTCATTCCAGTAGATGATTCGTCACACCTGGGGATAAGTTTCCTACTTGGTAGACGTATGTGTCGTTTCCAGTTTGGGGCTGTACCAGCCATTTTGTTCAGTGAATGTCTGACTGCTGGAGAAGAAAGGTAAGATTGTGCTAACAAGCTTTTGTTTACCATGGCAGAGAGTTCAAGAATGTGGTAACATGATGAAAGTTTCAACTCCACATTCCTTGGGACCAAGAAAGTCCTCACAGTTTGAAATGAGTTGTGGAGATGAAAAGCAATTATTTTAGGCCCAGTGACTCTCTCATCCTCCAATGAGATATGCCTATTAGACTCATAGAGTCCTGGATTTTTCTTGCATCCAGCTCTCATATTAGGTAGCTAGTACTGCGGGTAATATAATTTTGACCATTGGGTTTTCTTGAAAATTCAGTTCCTGAATTTTTAACAAGGAAGGTCCGCAAATACTCAGAATCATGGAAAATAGCCAAAACAGAGAGGCTCATGATTATTTTATCTGATACAAGTAATTACTCTCTGAGATGTTCCCAAATGAAATTTGCAGATAAATTCACTTTTTCTTGGTTATGGAAATGATCCCATTCCACAACAAAATGAGTCTCCAGAATTCCTTTAAATGAGATAGATTGTCTTGGGGTGAATCAAAGGTTTCCCTTCTTCTCTTGATTAGCTGTGTCTGTCCCTAACCTACCTTCTCCCCCTCTGCCTAAGCTGTGTGCCTGGCACACTAGGATAATTTAGGAAATACCCTTGCTGACTTGGACTGTCATCAGCAAGTGCTTTGACACAAGTCAGCTCCTTGACTCCTTGGAGCCCAAGCCTGGCAGAGGTCAAGTGATTGGTGCAGGACAGTTCTCTTATAATAGTGAAAAGCAAGGTTATGTTTCAAACCTGGCCTCAGGTCTGTGAAATCCTTCTCAACCTGACAGAGACCAGTACACAAAAGTGATCAACACAGGACACCATGCCATTGCCAGTCCCTCTCTTTTCTCTCCCTTTAGTCTGTAGACTTACTGTATCATATCCTTCAACCCTAGCTGTCAACTTCCTCCTACAATTGTTCTGTATTCAGGGCTGTAATTGCTCCTCAGACACCCTGAACTCACATGCCTGCCATTTCCCTATCAAGTCAGCACCTTCCGGAGGACTCTGGTTAATGCAACCCACAGAGGCGTATGATAGCTGTGATCACTGCCATTTCTCACTCACTAGGTGAAGCCCTAGAGTGCCTGTAAGTGCCATGTAGTGACAACACTCTGGTGTGGGTCAGGAAGAATCATTGTCCTGCATGTTCTTAATGTCAAGTGATACCCTCAAGGCGGTGGCTGCCTGCCTTACAGGCAAGGCTGGGGAAGGGGATAATAAGGAAGGTTTCTCTGCTACTTACTTTTTTTTATTATATTTATTTATTTACTTTAGTTTTTATGTTTGAGTGTTTTGCCTACATGTACGCATGTGCACCTCCTTCACGTGTTTGCCCGGTGCTCTCTAAGGTCAGAAGAAAGCATCAGATTCCCTGGGACTGCAGTTACAGATGGTTGTGAGCTACCATGTGAGTGCCGGGAACTGAAGCTAGGTCCACTGCAAGAGCAAAACGTGTTCTTACCTGCTGAGCCATCTCTTCAGCTCCAGGCCCTCTGCCATTATCTTCTATTTCTTGTGCTTGAGAGCACAGTTCTCCTCCTAGATAATAAATTAAGCTTCTAGTAAAACTATAGTACCAAAAGTTCAGATGACTGATCTATGCTGTATAAGAAAAACAAGGAATTGAAAAATAAAGAATGCCTCTGATTTTTGATGTATAAGAAACCCTGAAATGCTGGGGCTGAAGAGGTGGCTCAGCAGTTGAGAACAGTGGCTGCTCTTTCAGAGGACTGGTGTTCAATTCCCAGAATCTATAGCAGCCTCTGTAACTCCAGTTCCAGGGCATTTGATGCCCTCTTCTGGCCTCTATGGGCACTGCATGCATGTGATGCACAGACATACATGCTGGCAAACACACAAAATAATAAAACAAAACAAAAAATTTTAGAAAGAATTATTGAATTGCATTTCAAAAGAACTCAATCACTCATAAAACCTGGAAACTAATGAAGCCTTGAACGTATGGCAAAATTGGGGTTTAAAGGCAAGCCAGGACTTGACCAAGTGGGTAGGCAATTCCACAATGCCTGATGTCCCACAAGTATTTCTTCATATGGGTAAACCAGGGACTGGCAGGAAGGATTGCCAGTGCTGTGTTCAGGCTTATAGGAACATCCTTTGGGGGATAACTGTAGGAACAACAGATCTGCAGGACAGTGGCCTTTCTTTCATCAAAACAAGACCTGGGCCTGGGAAGCTTGGACAACAAATCAAACACCGAAAAGGACAGGAGACAGAGAACAGCTCTTGTCTCCACCCTGGGAGTCAGGAAGCAAATCCTGAGCACATAAGAGGTTCCCAGAAATGTAAGGGTTTCCAAGCCACAAGCTTAGTGTCCTTCTAATCACTGCCCTCAATTAATGAACCCCTTAGCGTTGGCTTAACCAAAAGCAAGGAGCGGTGGGGAGGCTGAGGGGACCTCAGGGTGGTGATAATGGGATGTTAAAACCAACTGGAACCACACAGCCTGAACTGTACCTCTCCAGTCACACCAGACTGGGCCCATGCTGTGTACCAGACTTCTCCAGGTGCCCTGTGCTCGGGTTGCCATTGAGCCTCATTGGAGACTCTAACTGGAAGTAGAGGATGAAGCAGGGCTACTTCTAACATATCTGAAAAAGATTATACTAAGGCCAGACACTCCCATCAATAATATTGTAGAGACCAGACCCCTGTAGCTTCTTTGTGCAGGCGTAAATGATGTCATTTCTGTACATATTCGTCTGAACCAGAGGAAACTGCCAGTTTTGGAGGTCAAGAAATGGTCACATGTTATACATTTCTTATAGCTGAAAATAATATATAAACATATTTTATTTATGGGAATGGAAAATAACCAGCAAGTATAATAGTGTGAAGCAAGCATGAATTATGAAGTAAATACTGTGCTGAGCCTGGGGAAAACAAAACGAGAAAAGGTTCTAGCTAGGTTTAATTGGGAAAGAGAAGACAGGAGATATGTCTCAAAGCAATGACCTGTCTGAAGGACAAGAGAGGCAGTACAAGAATGCATCACTGTGAGCTGGACTTCACAACAGATCAGCACAGCTGGTACTCCCACTGTCAACAGATCAAAACACACACAAACATGTGTAGAAATGTATGAACATTCATATGTATATACACACATACAAATATACATACATGCAGAAACACATATACATACATACATGCAGAAACATATACACACTTTCACATGCACACATATCCCATATTAACACATACATTACACATATATACAATCCCAAACAAATACACATAACCCCCCCAAATGCATAAAAATAAACATTGATATTAATGGAATATAAAATGATAGAATTTTTAAATATAATGATTTTTCAAAGAAAATACATTTACAATATGCTCCTTTCAATTTCTTGGCCTCCACCAACTCTACCCCTCCCTGAATACTTCCTGCCAGCCTTGTGTGGTGTCTAACCACAGTCTCCATGGCATCAGGGGACCTTGCTATGCTGGACAATGACTAATGGAAGGCCTGTAGTGACAGGTACCAAGGAAATGATTTCCATCCCCAGAAGCTCCCTCACTTTCTCAGAACCAGTCACCCTGAGGAACTCTACTTGGGAACCTGTAACTGGAGTTTTCTTGTCCTGCCAGGTCCCACAACTGCTTCAGTCTCAAATAAGCACACAGATGATATATTATTAAACTGTTGGCCGATGACTTAGGCTTCTTACTGGCTACTTCTCCCTTAATTATTAGCCCATAACTATTAACCTATGTATTTTCACATGGTCTTATCTTACAGGAGAAAGGTCCATACCTGTTACTCCTTCCTTGGCTACATGGCATCTCTTCTAGGTCTCAATCTGCCTACCTTTCCCAGAATTCTCCTCGTCTCCTAGTCCTGCCTATCTTCCTGCCTCTATCGGCAAACAGCATTTTATTCATCAACCAATAAGAGAAACATATCAGAAGGATATCCCCCATCAGGAACCTTCTCAGAAGGTGAAGTTGTCAACTCTGGGGTTGGACAGTTCAATCTGCCATCCTTTATATCCCATCTTACATCATTTCTGACTGTACAGATGAAAACTACTTAGACCAAAGGTGGCAGAGAGGGAGTGACAGATGTGCTCAGGGAACATCCAAGTGCTTGCCAACTGCAACATCAGCTTCCTTGCTTGCATGCCAGGAGAGGCTGTGAGAGGGGTCTTGTTACTTAGTGCTTGCATTCTTCTATGTAGCACAGAGCGAGACAGAGATCCTCCACTGTTGGTGGAACATCAGGTCTGCTTAACACAAGTAGTTTCACACAGTGGCTATAAGTTGGCCACACATCTTTGATTTTAGGTTTGCAGAGCATCTGAACCAGAAAAAATGTTAGAAATCTTTCCTGGATCAAAAGATGCAAAACAAACAAAACTGTATGGAATGGTGCTGGCACAAGTCTTTTGAATCCCTTGCCATCTGTGCTAACCTCTAAACTGCTACAAGGTTAAAAAAATTATATAGAAGGAACTGTGGAAAGTTTGACATAAGGGTTTATTCTGCTTCTGGGAAATTGACTCTAATGCCCATATGGTGGCAAGATGAAAGATAAATGTTGAAAGGTAGTATACTACATAGTTGCTTCCCCCGGGGTAGTACCACTCATGGAGAATATTTTGATACTCTGCAGACTGTTCGATATGCCACTGGCATGAGTGAGCAAGAGCCAGAAGTGACATACCATCACATTGCCCTACATGGTTCTGAATGGCTTAGAATTGAACATAACTTTTAACAATCGTCTTAGCTTCTATTTTACACATACACAAAGTGCTAATGGTTTTTGAATAGTAATGTAACATTAGTGCTTGTCTGTGCTGGCAGTATGGACACTGTAGGGATACTGTGCTGAGGTTCGAGATGTGACTGCTTGCAAGCATACTAGACTCTAGGTATTTTCTGGCAATTGTATCACTGACACATATTATTATTATTATTATTATTATTATTATTATTATTATTATTTTTATTATGTCTCAAATGACTTTCTTCATATATTGAATTCAAGGTACAATATTGTTTTTGGTGAAATGATATATGCTGGTAATTAATATTACCTAAGACTTTGTAGGTATGAAATGAGGCATCATAAAGTATGCTTGTTTCTTTTCTTTCCCTTTTTTCTTTTTAAGAAAATCAGCATGGGATTTAATGTTGCTGAAGACAACTTGTTTGGATGATAGATACTGAGAACCTAGGCAAAGGCCTGAGGGAGTGGAGAAGAAAGCTGTTTTTACTGGAGAATTAAATGAATTTGGGATGAAGCTGGATTCTGTGGATTACAATCATTAAACTCCCTTTCAACTTCCCTCTCTTCAGGCTAAATAAAGCCAAAGTTGCCACCTCACCTTGCTGGCTTTCATCATCTTGGCAGCTGTCTCAAAAGGACTTTCCTGGCTTGGCTATGAATTTCCAAATGCAGGCTAAACATATTGACTAAAAAGCCAAGTTTCTCAAGGTCCACACAAATCCATCACACACTAACCCATAAGTCTGATTTGTGAGTAACACACTCCGGTTGTTCACAGTACCAGTGACTTGTCCACATTCCTTCCTCCATTTCAGCATCTTACAAGGGACTTGCCACTCTGGCATCCTCATTTCTCTTACTATGAGTCTTTGGCCATGAAAGTCCATTATGAAAGAAGTTGGAAATGATGGCTTTATGCACCTTTCTAACTCCCAAATAGTCATTACCTATGACTAAGAGGAATTGGGGTATAAATAGTCCAGCTCCCTTATCTACTGTGTGGTACAATTCTGAAGTCTGTGTTTTATACTTCCTTCTAAAACAATAGTATTAATCTCTAGCTACCAATAGTAATTGCAGATTCATAACCTATGTAGACTGGCTTTCCAATCTTGCCTCCTCTTCCATCTGCTGGTGTTTCTCTCCCTCCAAAATAGACTACTTTGCTATGCTTTCCTCATTTTGAGGCCAGTGGCAGGCCATCACAGTGGGAAAGCTTTCTCACTAAAGAAAATGAGGTTAGAGAACAGGCCTGGGACACAGAGCAGGACTCTGACTCCATGCTACCCCAGCTCTGTCTGAACTTAGGCATATTGCTTGTCTCAGGATTTTGTTTTCTCATGTTCTAAAACAAATGATTTGGACTAGGCTGACATTTTTCAAAATATATTTAACTACTGGGATGTTAATAACTGCCATATAGAAAAGAAGGAAGACAGTTCCTGGTTTGTATCATGGGACAGGCTTGGCCTCTCTGACAATGCCAAAGGACAGGTAAAAGTGCCCAGCTAAGAGCTTGACTCCCCAAGCAGTGGTCCAGCTTTTTCTGAGGTTTCCCCTCTACCCTTCCCTTGTCTGAGCAACAGACTGAGGTCTTGGATTCAAATGCTTACCCAGCTGCAGGACTTTTCACAGGATCTGTGAGTCCTGGTGTCTGTTAAGCATGGTGGACACTCCCTTTGCTTGTGCACCTGCAACCCTTTCCACAGCCTTTCCCATACCATGTCTCAGCAAGTACTTCTCAGGCTGCTAGGTTCTGCTGCTCTCAAACACACACACACACACACACACACACACACACACACACACACACACACACACACACACACACACACACACACACACACACACACACACACACACACGCACACACACACACACTAGCAGCTTTGAGAGAACACGAGTCCACCTCAAGGAGAATGGGAAGAACCCTGAAAGGTGTTTCCACCTCTGAGTTCTCAATCTTTCTCTCCACACAAAGCCGAATGAGCTCCAGTTGATGTGACAGCTGTTGCGACCGCATTTGTGCTAGGAGCTGTGTGGCAGAAGCATGGGAAGGCAAGAACGGCAGGAGAGGGGAGGGAGGGATGTAAAGAGCACACACAAATAAGCAAGCAAAATGATGTAAAAAGATGCCTGTTGTCCCAATTATTTAAACTCACTTGCATTTGTCTACATAAAGAGAGGCATAATTTTCTTGTTTTTGAAAAAAATAACTCATGCCTTGCTAGAAAATAAGTGCATTATCGTGGGTAACAGAAAAATACATTGTCAAAATAATTGCTATGGGAGATACAATCGGATTCTAGTAAACTCCTATCGGCTTCTCACAGGCCGATAGGAGTCTTTTGGTAGATCACACTATTGGCATCATCAGTACAGTGCTCTCTTTCATGTAGCAGTTAACATTTCTGGTTCAGTGGATCTTCTGTTTTTACAAGTATTGGGACTCCTTTTAGGACTTTGTTTAGTGAGGGCCTCCAGCATTAGGATTATTTTTACTGCCCACCGAGGGGAGAGAATACAGCATCACAGCTATTTACTGGTACCTGACAAACCACTCGATGGCTTAAAGGAACATTGGATTGTGGGGCTTGTCAGTCAGGGTTAGGCAGGTGTTTTCAGCAATAGAGAGCATCACTGTAACCAGCATGGAGCTGAGCTGTTTGAGTAATTCAATCCAGAGGCTTCTGACATTTCTGTGTCCTGAGGTTGCTGCTAGCTGTGCTAAGCCCAAGTGCAGCTTCCGCATGCACACAGTTCTTTGGCTGTCCTGTGGCATGGAGTTCAAGCTGACAGGAAAGCTCTCAAGAGCACAGGTGTCTTGGGACTCAGGTCACAAATTTTACTTTTCCCCCAGTGACAAGCCTACCTAGAAGGTCAGCATTGCATTAGGATGGGTATAAACAAAAGAAAGTGTTGGTGAGGGTGAGGAGAGAAAGGAATTCTCTATAAAGTCATTACAGCTATTGTGAAAAGCAGTCCAGAGGTTCCTCAGAAAACTAAAGGTCAATCCAGTTATCCCTCATTGTGGGCAGATAATCAAAAAGAAATAACCATCAGTGAACCAAGAAGTAACACACACATGCTGATTGTGGTACTATTCACAACAACCAAGCTATGGAATAAGCCTCAGTCCTCATCAATGAATGGATATATACATGGTATATATACACAGTAGAACAGTAGTTATCCATAAAGAATGAAATTATGAAAAGTTGGGGGGTACAAAACAGAATCCCCAGTTAGGAAACAAATAGAAAATCAGTGTCGTCAAGCCCAACATAATAACTACATTGAATACAAATTGGCAAACAATCTTAACACAAAAGAAATTGCTAAATTTGAATAAAAGGAAGACTCAGCTAAATGCTGTTTATGAGAGGAAACACACTAAATGGAGAAGTGTAAATAAAATATATGGTAGGAAAAAAAAAAACAAGCAAGGAACCAATGATCATGAAACAAACAGTTCAACAAAGTACAAAGCATCTCCAGAGGTGAGTGGAGACACTAAGCCCAGGTATGTGTGCACTTAAAAACAACTCAAAGTCAAAAGAAAAGTTCACAATTACAAGTTAGAGATTTGAGAGAGAGAGAGAGAAAGAGAGAGAGAGAGAGAGAGAGAGAGGGTGTGTGGGGAGAGCACAGACCAGTAGTGTTAGAAATGAAAGAGCTATTACTATAGACATTCGGGGAATAATTGGAGGTTCATTCGAAAATGTATAGACTCCCAAATTAGGAAGTCTAGACGATGTGAGTAAATTCCTAGATACAAAACAAAACACAATCAAGTGGATATAAACAAAAGTATACAATGAGATGAAAAATGGTAATAAAGAATAAGCCAGGGCTCCATGGATTCACTGCCAAATTCACCACCTTTAAAACAAGTCCCCATTCCTCTTCCTCTGTCCCCTAAAACAGAAAGGGAAGGGACACTGCCAAACACAGTCAGTAAAACTAGCATAACCCTGTAATAAAACTGGATAAACACACACCAAAGAAGACTATAGGACAGTTTCCCTAATAAACATGGATTTTGCCCAGGGGCAAAAATTCTCAATAAAATATATGAAAGAATGCTATAACACCCAAAGCAATAAGCTACAAGCAACATATAGACTTAAGGACAGGAACAGAAATTACGTGACTATCTCAATAGATGCAGAACAGACCTTTGACAAAGTTCAGTACCTCTTCATGATAAATGTCCCAAAGAAACTAGGAATATAAGGACATACCTCAACATAATAAAAGGTGTAATGGCAGTTCTATATTTGATGTTGTACTCAATAGATAGAAAACTAAAAGCATTCCCTCTAAAATAAGAAATAGAGTGTCTCCCCATATAGATCTGATATCATCCTCCAAGTTCTATTTAGAGCAATGAGGAAAGAGAAAAACAATAAGAACACAAATATGAAAGAAGTTGTTGCTGGTCTTTTTCTTTGTCTCATCAGGTTCTGATGCTCTTCTCAGCCCCCAAATAAACACACAGATGCTATATTAATTATAAAACTGTTGGCTGATGGCTAGGGCTTCTTATTGGTTAGCTATGTCTTAATTATTAACACATTTCTCTTAGTGTATGTTTTGCCACCAGGCTGTGGTTTACTCATAATTCAGCATGTTACTCCTTGGGCAGCATGGCATCTTCTCAAGGCACCTCTCTCTTTACCTTTCCCAGAATTCTCCTCATCTCCTAGTCCCACCTATCTTCCTGACTCCATTGGCCAAACAGTTTTATTCATCAACCAATAAGAGAAACTCATATACAGAAGGACATCCTCCATCAAGAAGTAATTTATTCCTGCTTACCATGTGATTTTGTACCCGAGAGAGCCCTGAAGAATCTGCTGGAAAATTCTTCCATCTAATAAAAATTTTCAGGAATGTGGCAAGATACAACATTAATGTACAAAAATCAGTCACTTCTCTATACACTAGAAGTGAACTTGCCAGGAAACAAACCAGGGATAAAGAACAGTATTGATGGTAGCTTCCAGAAAGCAAAGCACCCAGAAATAACCCTGAGAAGGGGAAAACATCTGCAGTGAAAACTTTAAAATGCTGAAGACTGACCTTGAAGATCTTACAAGACAGAGATTGGAACAACTAATATTGTAAAATTTCTGTACTTTCAAAAGCAACCTACCAATTCAATGCAATCCTTATCAAAGTCCATCAATGGTCTGCGCAGAATTAGAAAACACAATACTAAAATTTATACAGAAGCCCCAAAGATATCACATTGCCAAAATAGTCTTACACTGAAAGAACGATGCTAAAGGTATTGTAAAAACTAGGCCAATATGTATTTGGATATATGGATACACACACACACACACACACACACACACACACACACACACACACACACACACACACACATTATACATATACAAAGGACATGAAATACATGTGAGATGATAAGGGAAGGAAGGGGATTCTAAAGGAAGGAGAAGTGAAAATGAAAAATGGGAGAAGAAAGACAAAATATTGAATGTCTGATCTCCTAAGTCAGATTTAAGCATATACATGCATGTCTTCACACGTGTGTGTGTGTACATGCGTGTGCACAGACTTGCAAATACACATGTGGCATGAAAGCAACTATTTGAAGGCATCTTCAGGATCTGGTGATTATTCATCTGGATTTTGCTTTGGTCTGAACATTTCCTTCTCTGTCTGCATTCCTCCCCTTTTATGGGGGTGGGAATGTTTTCTCTGTACCATGGTATGCTGAAATGTGTAGTGGAGGTTTTGTGTTACAAGGCCTCACCGTCACAAATTACTCAAGTCTCAGAAGAAACTTGGGACTTTGTTGTTGATGCAACTTATCATTATTCTTCTCAAAGTGCTTTCTTCTTCTTCAGTGTCCTTCTTTATCTGGTGAGGATGCTGAGATGGAATTCAGGATAAGGGTGGTCAGTCCCAGGGGAAGGGGGGCTCACTGCATTTGTTGAAAAAGGAAAAGCCGCACAGCCTTTGGCTCACAGGTGACAGGTTAAAGTCTTCGTAGATCACTGGAGAAAGGCAATGCTGTGAGCATCCCTCCCGCCTGCAGTTTAGAGGGACACCTCATGTGATCTCCGATGCCGGAAGAAAGTAAGACTTGGCATTTTACTGACACTTATCATAGTGACAGATCTGTGGCAGGCAGTGAGGGGGCAATGGGAGCGAGGGTGCTGTTATGGATGTTATTATTATTATTGCTGGTATATTTTTGTGATCATGCAGCACATCCACTTAATGGTAACAACTGGGCCTGGTCTAACAGGAGATTCAGAAGCGATGAAATCTCTGCCTGGGGGCCTCATTTTTGAGATGGATGTTTTCATGGCCATTCATTCTCACAGTCTTCTGGTGCTTGCTCTGGGCACCCCGGTCACATTGATGTTTATGAACTATGCACACGGAGAAATTACTTCTCTCATACATGTTGCTTCTAATGTTGCTAAGTCAGGGTATTTTCTCAAGGCAACCTAACATATTTGACATGATTGTACATCTGCTGCCATCTCCGATGCAACTTGGAGAATCTAAGTGAATGCCTGCTATGGGAAGTGGCCTCGGGCATCCAAGCTATACATTATTCAAGTTCAGTCTTGCAGTAAAACCTCCTGCCTATCATAAATATCCCCCGCACTGGGGTGCTCAGCACATCCTGAAGCAGCCTAGAGCCTCAGGGTTTTGGAAATTCCCTCTCAGTCCACTGCAAAAAAGCAGTGTTCTCCCCAGACCTTATTAGGGCTCTGCCTTCTGGGGATGCCCCTAGCACTGGCTTGTACTCCCGAGTTTCTAGATTCTGCATGGCTGTACTTTACGTCTAGACAAATCTACTGTTCATACACTAGGACACGTTGGTCTTAGTAAGTACCCCAAATTTACTTGCTTAAAACAGTGATTTAATTTTCATTTGCCACGCTTCTGATCATTGACCAAGAAATGGCTCTGTTGACTTCCCTGGCTTCTCTATGGGCTAAAGTCAAGTGGAAAGTTGGGCAGGGCTGGAAAGAACAGAGTTGCTTCATTTATGTGTCTTGTACTTAATGCTGACAGGTGTCTGGGACTCCTCTATTCTTTAATAAGCTGCTCGTCCTTCCCAAGATTGGATTGGCCTGTCTTCCATAGTGGTCCTAGATGATCTCCAAGAAGGCAAAACAGGACTTGTAAGTCCTCCTCTAGCCTAAATTTGAAAGGGGCATGCTATTTCTGCTACATTCTACTAGTTGAAGCCAATGTCAAAGACAGCCTAGATTTAGGTTGGAGACATGAACTCATTTCTTTAATGGGTTTGGCTGGTGATTCACAGAGCTTCTCCTTCTCCTGTGCCTTGCTTTTTACTGTTTCTCAGTAACATTATCCCAGGCTTCAGGAGAGTTTCACTTCTGAAGACTTTCAATGCATTAGGAAGGAATTAATACAAAGGAAGAGCATAGCTGTAGCAGACATGGATACTGCCTTGAATCTCACCAATGATGTAACTTGAAGTTCCCTGACATTTCCCCTGTGGTCACTTCCCAGCAGTGGCCAGCATCCTCTGCCTTCAGGTTCAGTATTCTTGTCTCCTTCTCCTGGGTCTTCATTGTCTGATCATCTTCATTCATACTTCCACCTTTCTTTCTAGGAAATATTGCCCCTTACAAATGATTCTTTACCCTTGCCTTACAGCGTGTCTTAATCATGTGATCCTAGAACTCCAAGCCTTTACCATTGTGGATCATCAAGCAAACAGGCAAACACACAGGATAAGGCAAAGTCTCTGGAGGAAACTGAGTCTGGAATTCCTGTTAGGAGCTTCATTTTGCAAATATGAAACCTCTTCTGTAGAATGCTGAAGTTGCCAATTCTACATCCTGGCTAATATACAATCAGCTCCCAACGACTCACATGAGGTGTGCCTGTGCATGCCTGTAGACACACTCCTGTGTGCTGTGGATTGTTAGAGACAGTTCTGATAGAAAATGCTTGTCTCAGTTTAGAATGGAGTCAATGGATCAACTAAAATTTGAATCAAAGGGGTCGGAGAGATGGCCCAGGCCTGAGTTCAGATCCCCAGCACCTACAGAAGGAGCCAGGTGTGGCAATGTTTACCTGTAATTCCAGTCCTGGGAAGGTGAGCACAGATGGTCATCTGGATTTGCTGTGCAGGCTAGCAATCACCTCCAATTCCCAGGTTTCTGGGTGGGAAAACAGGTTTTACATATTTTCCATTGAAAAGACAAACCTGTGTGCTTAGCATTCCTGGTTTCCCTGGAGACCTGTGGGTACAAGGACTTTCGTGCTTCCAACATGTAAGTGTACTAGATAGTTTTATGTCAATTTGACACAAGCTAAAGTCACCTGAGAGGAAGGAACCTCAATCAAGAAAATGCCTCTATAAGATTGGGAAGTAGGCAAGCCTATAGGGCATTTTCTTGATTAGTGATTGAAGGGGGAGGTTCCAGCCCATTGTAGGTGTGCCACCTCAGGCTGGTGGTCCTGGGTTCTATAAGAAAGCAGGCTGAGCAAGCCACGAAGAGCAAGCTAGTGAGTAGCAACCCTCCATGGCCTCTGCATCAGCTCCTGCCTCCAGGTTCCTGTCCTTCTAGAGTCCCTGCTCTGACTTCCTTTGATTGTGGGAACATAAGCCAAATAAACCCTTTCCTCCCCAAGTTCTTTTGGTCATGTGTTTCATGGAAGCAACAGTAATCCTAACTAAGCCTATAGGTAAACCTATGAGAAGACAAATCCCGTTTTGTTTTTATTGTCCTTGAAGTCAACTCTACAGTGGGATGATCATCCATCCCATTTGGATGGTTTTCCTATTGCTATGATAAAATAACTCTGTCAAAAACAACTTAAGTACTGGTGAGATGGTTCTGTGAATAAAAGAACTTGCCAAGCCTAACAACCTGATTTTAATTTCTGGCATTCACCTTATGGAAGCAAAGAACTGACTCTGGCAATTGGCCTCTGATCTCCACATGCAACCTGCCATTGCATGTATGCTTGGTCATATACCCATGGGTACACACACACCAAATAAAATAATTTTAAAAACACAACCTATTAAGAAAGTTCCGGGTCATAGTCCATCATGAAAGGGAAGTCACAGTGCAAAAGATGGAAGCGGCTGGTTATACTGCATCCACAATAAAAAACAGAACAAATAAGTGAATGTCTGCCGCTTGGCTTAGCTTTCTTTGCTCTTACATAGTTCAGAATCCCTAGACTAGGGAATGGTGCCAACCACACCGGGTAGATCTTCACATCTCCAATTAACACAGTTAAGAGAATCTCCCTAAGACATATTCAGGGACCCTTCTTCTGCGTGATTCAAGATTCTGTCAAGTTGAAAATTAACACTGTCATAGATGGTCATCAAGAGATTTCAGATTTGGATTTGAAGTAGGAAGAAAGATGTTCCTTAGATATGCCTAGTTGGAACCTGAATGGCATGGTATCTGGCATTTTTTTTGTCTTGGGAGTTTCTAGAAGAATTTGGTATCATATTCTAGGATAGGGATCATAAAATAAATACAGCCACTTTATTCTTTTTTTTTTTTATTTTATTAGTTCTAGTTAGGGAACAAGCTTATTTCAAGTCCCTTCTCCCTCTCCCTCCTCACCCCCAACCCTCCTCCCCCACCCCCAGTCTACCCCCCACCCCATCCACCCACCACTCCCCAGGCAGGGTAGGGCCCTCAACTGGGGCTCTGCAAAGTCCACCAAGTCTTCCTATGCTGGTCCTGGGCCCTTCCCCATGTGTCCAGGGCCAGAGTGTAACCCTTCATATGGGATGGGCTCTCAAAGTCCCTTCTTGCACCAGGGAAAAATACTAATCCACCACCAGAGGCTCCCTGGAGTGCAGAGGCCTCCTTATTGACATCCATGTTCAGGGGTCTGGATCAGTCTTGTACGGGCCTCCCGGACAGCATCTGGGGTCGATGTGCTCTCCCTTGTTCAGGTCAACTGTTCCTGTGGGTTTCTCCAACCTGGTACAGACCCCTTCATTCTTCATTCCTCCCTCTCTTCAACTAAATTCCCGATTTCGGCTCATTGTATATCTGTGGATGTCTGTCTCTGTTTCCATCAGCCACTGGATGAGGGCTCTAGGATGGCATAAAGAGAAGTCATCAATCTCATTTTAGGGGGAGGGTTTTTAGGTTATCCTCTCCACCGTTGCCTGGATTGTCAGATCGTGTCATCCTTGTAGGTCTCTGGAGATCTCCCTGGTTCCAGATCCCTTCTCGGGCCTATAGTGGCTCCCTCTGATATCGTATCTCTCATCCTGCTCTCTTTCCTCTATTCTTCCCCCAACTCAATGTTTCTGCCCCTCCATTTCCTCTCCTCTTCTCCTCTTCTCTTGCTCTTATTGTAGCAGCTCCTTCCCCCCCCACCCTCATGCCCCCAATTAGTTCGGGAGTTCATGCCACTTCCATTCCTGGGGACCATTTATCCCTTAGAGTCCTTCATGTTTCCTAGTTTCTTTGGTGAAGAGCATTATATACTGGTAATCTTTTGCTCTATGTCTAAAATTCATATATCAGTGAGTACATACCATGTTTGTCTTTTTGTGACTGGGTTACCTCACTCAGGATGGTTTCCTCTAGTTCCATCCATTTGCCTGCGAATTTCAAGGATTCCATTGCTTTTTTCTGCTGAGTAGTACTCCATTGTATAGATGTGCCACATTTTCTCAATCCATTCTTCAGTAGAGGGGCATCTAGGTTGCTTCCAGGTTCTGGCTATTACAAACAATGCTGCTATGAACATGGTTGAACATATGTCCTTGTTGTAAGTACATGCCCTATTTGGGTATATACCCAAGAGAGGAATGGCTGGATCTTGAGGTAGACTGATTCCCATTTTTCTGAGCAACTGCCATACTGATTTCCAGAGTGGTCTTACAAGTTCGCACTCCCACCAGCAATGGAGGAGTGTTCCTTTTTCTCCACATCCTCTCCAGCATAGATTGTCATTGGTATTTTTTATTTTAGCCATTCTGACAGGCGTGAGATGGTATCTCAGAGTTGTTTTGAGTTGCATTTCTCTGATGGCCAATGATTTTGAGCACTTTGTTAAGTGTCTTTCAGCCATTTCAGATTCCTCTGTTGAGAATTCCCTATTTAGTTCTGCACCCCACTTTTTAATTTCATTGTTTGGTGTTTTGGTGGCTAGCTTCTTGAGCTCCTTATATATTTTGGAAATCAGTCCTCTGTCAGATGTGGGATCGGTGAAGATCTTTTCCCATTCTGTGGGTGGTCGTTTTATCCTACTGACTGTTTCCTTTGCCTTGCAGAAGCTTCTCAGTTTCAGGAGGTCCCATTTATTAATTGCAGACCTCAGTGTCTGTGCTACTGGCGTAATGTTCAGGAAGTGGTCTCCTGTGCCAATTTGTTCAAGGGTAGTTCCCACTTTCTCTTCTAGAAGATTCAGTGTGGCTGGATTTATGCTGAGATCTTTGATCCATTTGCACTTAAGTTTTGTGCATGGTGACAGGTATGGATCTATCTGCAATTTTCTGCATGTCCGAATCCAATTGTACCAGCACCATTTGTTGAAGATGCTATCTTTTTTCCATTGTATAGATTTAGCACCTTTGTCAAAAATAAGGTATCCATAGGTGCGTGGGTCGATATCAGGGTTTTCAATTCGATTCCATTGGTCTATCAGTCTATTTTTGTGCCAATACCAAGCTGTTTTCAGAACTATGGCTCTATAGTAGAGCTTGAAGTCGGGGATGGTGATGCCTCCAGAAGATCCTTTATTGTAAAGAGTTGTTTTGGCTATCCTGGGCTTTTTATTTTTCCATATAAAGTTGAGTATTGTTCTTTCAATGTCTGTGAAAAACTGTGTTGGGATTTTGATGGGGATTGCATTGAATCTGTAGATTGCTTTTGGCAGGATTGCCATTTTTACTATGTTAATTCTACCTATCCAAGAGCATGGGAGATCTTTCCATTTTCTGGTATCTTCTTTAATTTCTTTCTTTAAAGTCTCAAAGTTCTTATTGTACAGATCTTTCACTTTTTTGGTTAGTGTTACCCCAAGATATTTTATGTTGCTTGTGGATATTGTGAAAGGTGATGTTTCCCTGATTTCTTTCTCATTGGATTTATCATCTGTATATAGTAGGGCTACTGATTTTTTTGAGTTAATTTTGTATCCTGCTACCTTGCTGAAGGTGTTTATCAGCCGTAGGAGTTCCCTGGTAGAGTTTTTCGGGTCACTAATGTAGACTATCATGTCGTCTGCAAATAGTGAAAGTTTTACTTCATCCTTTCCAATTTGTATCCCTTTGATCCCCTTTTCTTGTCTTATTGCTATAGCCAGAACTTCAAGTACAATATTGAAGAGATATGGAGAGAGTGGACAGCCTTGTCTTGTTCCTGATTTTAGAGGAAACGCTTTGAGTTTCTCTCCATTTACTTTGATGTTGGCTATTGGTTTGGTGTATATTGCGTTTATCATGTTTAGATATGTTCCTGTTATTCCTGTTCTCTCCAAGATCTTTATCATGAAGGGATGTTGGATTTTGTCAAAGGCTTTTTCAGCATCTAGTGAGATGATCATGTGGTTTTTCTTTTTCAGTTTGTTTATATAGTGGATTACATTGATGGATTTTCGTATGTTGAACCATCCTTGCATCCCTGGGATGAAGCCTACTTGATCATGGTGGATGATTTTTCTGATATGTTCTTGGATTCGGTTGGCCAATATTTTATTGAGTATTTTAGCATCGATGTTCATGAGGGATATCGGTCTGTAGTTCTCTTTCTTAGTCATATCTTTGTGTGGCTTGGGTATCAAAGTGATTGTAGCCTCGTAGAAAGAGTTTGGCAATATCCCATCTGCTTCTATTGTGTGGAACAGTTTGTTTTGGATTTATTGTTGGTGGTATCATTGCGTGTCGATTTTGCCCTCCTGTTTCTTTTTGTGTTTGGTGAAATTAGATTAACTACTGCCAGTGTTTTTGTGAGTGTAGTTATGTTCGTTGGGTTGGAATTTTCCTTCCAGAGCCTTCTGTAGTGCTGGATTTGTTGATATGTATTGTTTAAATCTGTTTTTGTTGTGAATATCTTGTTTTCTCCATCTATAGTGATTGAAAGTTTTGCTGGGTACAGTAGTCTGGGTTGACATCCATGCTCCCTTAGTGCTTGTAGGTATCTATCCAAGACCTTCTGGCTTTCAGAGTTTCCATTGAGAAGTCGGGTGTGATTCTTATTGGTTTGCCTTTATATGTTACTTGGCCTTTTTCCTTTGCTGCTCTTAATATTTTCTCTTTACTCTGTAGATTTGGTGTTTTGATTATTATGTGTCGGGCGACTTCTTTTTGTGGTCCAGTCTGTTTGGTGTCCTGTAAGCTTCTTGTACTTTCATAGGCATATCCTTCTGTAGGTTGGGGAAGTTTTCTTCTATGATTTTGTTGAATATGTTTTCTGTACCTTTGAGCAGTGTTTCTTCACCTTCTTCTACACCTATTATTCTTAGGTTTGGCCTTTTTACAGTGTCCCATATTTCCTGGATATTTTGTGTTAGGGTTTTGTTGGACTTGAGGTTCTCTTTGGTTGATGAATGTATATCCTCTAGCGAGTCTTCAGTAGCTGAGATTCTCTCTTCCATCTCTTGAATCCTGTTGGATATACTTACATCTTTAGTTCCTGATCGTTTATCCAACCTTTCCATTTCCAACATGGTCTCATTCTGTGTTTTCTTTATTGTGTGTATTTCAGCTTTCATGCTTTGAACTATTTCAAGAGCTTCCTTCACTTGCTTGGATGTTTTTTCTTGGCTTTCTTTAGATTCTTTAAGAGATTTATTTATTTCTTGAATTTTTTGGTTTGTCTTTTCCTCCAATTCGTTTAATTTTTTGTTTGCTTTCTCTTCTATTTCTTTAAGGGATTTTCTTGTTTCCTCTTTAAAGGTCTCTATCAACTCGCTGAGATAATTTTTGAGGTCCATCTCATCTTCATGCTCTGTGTTGGACTTTTCAGCTCTTGCTGGAGTGGAGTCCCTAGATTCTGGTGGTGTCATATTAGTCTTTCTGTTGTTGAGTGAAATCTTATTCTGTTTTCTCCCCATATCTTCTTTTAGTGGGTGCAGGTGGGTTCTCTCTATCTCCTCTTGTGGCCCAGTGGTGTGTGGGGTCTAGGAATTCAATGTCCACAACTCTAGATTATCTTGACGCTCCTGGTAGTCGCCTCACTAGTTCCTAGTTCCTCGGTCATTCGGCGGAATGGAAGAGTGGGGTGCTAGCAGATTTGGAGCGCAGGGAGCTCCTCCCTGCCTGGGCATGTCTGGCCCAAGCCAGCAGGCACAGGCGGGGGTGGGGGGATGGGGGTGGGCAGGGTGTGTGCTGTTCTGGCCTGGGGTCGGGAGCGGGCAGAAATTCACTCACCTAGTTCCAGGTCAGTCGGCGGCGGAATGGGCAGCCACTTTATTCTTAATCTGCCCTTCATCCCGATGTAACAAGAGATAATCAAAGAGTTCTCATGGCAAAACTGTCACTTCATTTGTCTCCAATATTATAGGGTTTTGAAGAAATTGGAGATTATAGAAGTCATCCTGTTCATTAAAGGGGAAACATGTTAGATTATGTAGTGCTATCTTTGACTCTGTCTGTTGAAACATCTTCCACGAAATAGATGTAGAATTTGTGTTTGTAGGCAGAATCTGCTCTCTGCATTTGTGGAATATGACCCTATAAATTCAACCAATTTCAGGCAGAAGATGTCCCAATGAAGAAAAGATAAGTCTGTAGTGAATATGAACACATTATTTTTCTTTTCATGATTCTCTTGCAATACTGTATAATAAACTGTTTATACATCATTTCATTTAGAGTTTATAAGCAGTCTGGAAATGATTTAAAGTATGTTGGATCAACAAAAACAAATTTTGTTTGAGAATTCTATAATGGAAACTTACACTGTAAATGCTAATTTAAAAAAATTAAAGAGATTAAAAAAGCACCATGGGAATGGGATTTGGCTCTTAGAGTTGATCCCCAAAGCTGTACATGTTAATACCACTCTACTTGTCCTGTTAAACCACATTCCAGTGACCTTTTGAACAACCTCCTTTCTCAAGTTGCTTTATGTGTTTTCAAATGCAAGGAAACTGGTCTCTCAGTACAGACAGGCACCTTGAAACACAATTCATCCAGAGCCTCAGTTCTCATCTGTGCAGTGGTGTGCTTTAGAAGGCATACCCATGTGTACAGATACACATGCAGGCAAAACACCCATAGGCATAAAATACAAACAAACAAACAAACAAAATGTGTTTAGTGGTTTTTTAAAAAAATGATACATTCTGGGGCTAGAGGGATGGCTTAATGGTGAGAAGTCTTGCTGCTCTCCCGGAGGACCCCAACTGGGTTCCTAGCACTCAGGTAGGCAGCTCACAGTTACATTAACTCCAGATCCAAAGGATGTCTTCTGACCTCTGAGGGTACCAACACAAACACATAAATACAAACAAAATTAAAACATTAATAAAAAAACATGTCTAGGAGACAAGATTTGTTAATTGCTAACATTTTCTTCATCAAGTTCTAAGCACTCTAGGTTGCCCATATGACACTTGGTGGGAGTAAGCTCCAAGGAGACAGTGAAGAGGAGTGCCTTGTAAATAAAAACTGCATCCTCCAACCATGCGAGCCATTTCAGGCCTTGATGAAACAAATTCTTCTCTAGTCACAAGTGCTGGTGTCCCAGGCCAGCCTCACTGTAAGAAGAGACCTCATTACCAGCCTCTATGGCTGCTAATGATGTCCATGAGTTGCCCGAAGGGGACTTTTCATCATCTGGCCTTGCCCTCTTCTAGGCCAATTTGTGCAGCCTGTGGTTTGCCCTGCTTCTGCAAGCTGGCCCCAGAGGCTGCTAACAGGCAGGGTCACCAGAGAAAACCTCTGCACGTCTGACCAGCGGGCAGTGGGGATATAACTTCCCAGAGAAGAGAAATGAATGAAAAGCCCACAAAGACCAGAGAGACACTTCTAATTAACTGCACAGGGGAAATGACATCCAGAAGCTGGCTACGGAGGATGTAAATGGTGCAGCCTCACCTTCAGATGTCCCCGGTGTGACTGCTTCCTGGCTCTTTCATGATACTGAAGGATGACAACCTGTCTCACTAAGACACCTCTCAAGCTGTTTCCAGAGGCTGTTCTGGGAGGAGCAGAGACAAGGTCTATGTTATCAAGTTATCTGGAGTCACCTTGAATACAGACCTGTGACTAGAGCACAGTCCTTCCCTTAACTCACAGAACTGGGAAGAAGCCCCCCAGACCATGCATTTCCGTTCCTCTTCCTCAGATGCAGGCACACACTCTGTTTGTTCATTTGCTCATTTATTTCTTCCTTTTCCTATTTTCTTCAGGGAGCACTGAGTGGCTCCCAAATTTCAGCAAAGCTACATGGAAAAACTTAAACAGGCAGAGCTGAGGCAATCTGTGCTGTAACCAGTTGTCCAGGTGACCTTACTGACAACAGTTCTTAGACCATGCTTTGACATGCACTGTTCTAGGCAATAGACTTTATTTCCTAGTGTGCTGAAAGGCAGACACAAACTTGAGACAGAACCCCAAACACCTGGATAAACACCCATGACACAAATAGCCCAAAAAGATGCAGAGTTCTCTGACCTGAATTCCATGGTCTTCCAATAAACTGTGCAGTCCACATCAGGAAGATGACAGACAATTCAGTCATCATACACTTCTTAAATAAATAAATAAGCCTCATTTGACTGTACCATTTTTCTTCAGTGACTTAAAAGTCCCTAACCTTGTTCTTAGCACTGGGCTAAAGGAAGTTGGAGAAGAGGTCCTAGCAGGACCTGGAGAGGCCACCACCTTCACTGTACCCTGGGCCAGTAGTCAGAGATTGACACTCACTGAGCCTGGGTTGCAGTATCACCCTCCCTTACTGACCTTTAGAGGACAAACAGAACACAAATTGACCCTCCTTTACTCCATCCTTCTAAATCTCACATGAGTTGGAACACCAATTTGGGAGCAACCCCAACTCAGAGCTACATATAGAAGGGAATTCTTGATTGGTACAATATCAAGTCACCCCATTATCAATTTCTCTACAGCAGAGATGCTAAGTACCGTATGCAAGGTCACATAGCTACTTTATAGTCAGGAGTAGAACGGGCCTGTGCTTTCTGCTTCTGTGTCTAAAAGCCACTTGCTCACCATGTTTATCTTAAGCAGTATCCCTCTGTGTGTTCCTTAAAAGTAGAAAGAAGGCCCAAGAGATGGCAGGTCCACATTCCCTGAGGACCAGCTTCGGATAGCATCAGCAACTGTTCTTCAATAGCCAGGAGTGCCAACAACTGTGTTGATAATCGCAGCCAAAGGCTGGAGACACCAGTTCTTTTAAGAGAGGGAAAATGGTGGTGTTTTAGGGTGAGCTCATGAGGGTGGGCTGTCAGAATACTGCCAGGTGCTTCTCCCTAAGATCCCAAAGTCGTTTGTGGCACCCCAGTTTCTCTGTATTCTTCTCCCTTGACGTTGCCTGATGAAACAGGGAATATGGGTGATTTCCATCGAGGCCCTTTGCTGCCATGATTTCCTAGGCTATGCTGAAGAAAACTGAGGAACCCCTTCTATCATGGCAGTACCTGCTCCAAGTTTTTGAGATCCAAGCCACTTGGCTCATGGTATCATGTGGACATCACCCAGGCAGCGGTGGAAAGACTGTAAAGTGAAGTGAGAATCAAAAATTTGCCTCAGTGGTGGGAAAACATTTAGCTCCCCCCAACCCCCAGTTAGCAGAAGGCTCTATAGCACTGGCAGCTACTGGCAGCAATACAGCAGAAGAATCAGACTTGGCATGGAGTGGACACCACGAATGACAAAGTGGAGAAATGCAGTTCAGTGTGATGCTAGCCTCAGGTCTCAGCCCTCTCACTGACTGAATCAGTAGAGTTTCCCAAGGGTGAGACAACTGAATTTGGGCTTTCCTGTAATTTCTTACCGAAAACATCCTCTTAGATATATGGCCTTTGGAAGATGCTAGATTTTAGTTTTCTCTTTCCAAGTAGCAGTACACCAGGGGTTATCTAAGAACGCCCATCTTTTGAGAGCTGTCTCCACTCTTTCATTCACCCAGTAGTCTTCATACTCAACTTCCCCAAGACTATTCCAATTCTGCTTCCCTCTCAGGTGGTCTTTCATGTACATGGACATAGAGGGTTTGATGGGGCAAAAGGCATAAGAACAAATAGTTCAACATGTTGACCTATGAAGATGTGGAGCATGCTCTGTAAGTGCCTTTGAGTGATAATTCATTTCTAATATAGTCTGAGAATTCAGATATCTTCCAGCATGCTCTGTAATAGGTCTTTTAGCCTCGAGTCCCTAACCACTCACCAGGAATATGCTATTTCAATGGTTCAGTGGCTCCTATTGGTCCTGTTCTGTCCCCCATCCCAGTGTACACCAATGGTTCATTTCACTACCTATTGGGTAATTACTGAGTGTGCAACTTGTTCTGGCACTGTGTGAGATGCTCCAGGTACAGAACGAGAGAGGACTCTGTTCTCAAGGAGTTTACGGTCTGGCATGGAAGATGAGTGTGGCGCGTCTAGTGCAGGGAGTGCCGTAGCGGAGGTGTGTGCTGGAAGAGCAGAGTACAACTGGAGCAAGTGCAACCCCTGGAAGAGACCATGAAATTAAATCCCATCTCTGCCGCCAACCAACTCAATGAGCTTGACCGAGTCTCTTGGCAGCTACCATTCTGTCTCCTTATCTATACGCAGAAATATGCAGCCAAGGTCTTGAAGAATGAGCCACAGCCCATTGGCAAAATAAGTGGAAAGGGAAATTCCAGGAAGGCAAAACAAAGTGTGAACAAAGGCAGAGAAAGCGCAAAGGATCACAGCAGGTCTGAGAAGCATTTGGAGTGTGGAAGAGGAGAAGATGTGAAGGGCTCATCACCCATCATGCCATTGCTGTCAGGGCCCTACCCATCTGCTCCCCAGGTGGCAGTCATGTGGCCCAGCAGAGTGCCCAGCCAACCTAGCTTGTTCAGAACTGAGTTTTCCAGATTGCTGTGTTTTACTGTTAGCACTGGATGAGGAAAGACTTGCCAAATCCAACACAACCGTTGCCAAGCCTTCCCAAAGCAGATGGCTCAGAGTAAGTGATGCACAACATCTGAGCAAAACCAGGTTTGGAGTCAGGTATGATGCTCATCGTGGAAAAAGACACGGACTCTCCAGTTCTCAGTTCAGGTCCAAGTCCCCCACTTAGCAGTACCTAGTGGCAGAACCAGGGCACCTTCAATGGTCTAGCTTTTCCCACTCAGCCTCTGACATTCTCTTTGTCAGGAACCACCAGCTTTGGTTCTGTGTCAGCTTTCTCTGCTGCCCTTCCACTGCCCTGCTGCCTTCCTGACTCTTGACACATCTGAAAAGGATACCCACAGAGTACATAGCACTATTGGAGACAGAAGCGGGGACCCTGAGCAGAAAGGAAGCCACTGAAGACCAGGTTTGGCTGCCTAGCTGAAATAGCCACTTAACATACCACCCAACTCCTTGGAGGGAAAGTTTGGAACAAATGGGGGTTTCTGTCAAGACCCTTCAGTTCCATTGTGCAAACATCACATCACATCACGTGAGTCACTTTCCGGATCTACCAACCAGGGTCTTTGTTTGGCTTGCACAACTAAAATTAGCAGACTATTCACAATCTTTGATGCTTGCAGAATTATCTCATCTACATGGGACAAAGCGGAGGGAGCTAAAGAGGGGCGTCTTCCCTAAGTCTCATCCATGAGATCTTCTCGTGAAACAGGCACTCGCAAGCGTCCAATTTACCGCAATTATAGCAATCAAAAAAGCATTCAGTGTCTTTCCGCACCTGACAAGCCAGCTCATGCATTCATTCTCCTCAGTGGTGGGATGGATGCTAATGCTGCTTCCATCCCCCTGGCTCCAGCCACAGTCACCAGCCCCACCTTCGTTCCCAGTCCTGGAATGAGAGTTAGTGCAAAGTTCAAGGATCTGGGTCATGTTGATGCCACATGACAGAGCCCCTAGACTTCCTGGCTCTCCAGAGAAGTTGTCTGCTTAGCCTTGCTGGTGGTTTATATATGCATTACCCCAGAGGCTGGAAAAGAGCTGATGAAAGACAGCTTCTTCCAAGTTCCTAAGGGCTGATAAAGTAGTTCCTGCCTGATAGCAGGTGCAGGTGTAGCACTCGGAGAAGATTCTCTGCCTGATTGCTGCATTGTGCCAGCCTCCATGCCTCATGAATGGGCGCTTTGTGAGGGAACAGTCTCCCCAGATTGCCGGCACAGGCTGCTGCTGGTAGAGGAGTGGGGGGTCTGCTGATTAAAGATCCATTAGCAAAATGCAAATAGCCATCAATTTCCTCTTCTCACCTGTTTCTTTGTTTAGTCCAATGGCTCTCAGGAAAGCTGAAATGTTACTTAATTATTCCTAACCCCCACATTGATGCTATTGGGGCTCCTTCCAGAGTATGCAGTACTCAGCAAGCATTTGTAATCATTCTTATGAATGGTTCCAGCCTTACTAACAATTGAGTGATGTCCACAGTGGCCCCCCGGGTCAGGAGTGTTGAGTCATTTATGTGGACCATCTCCCAGGATGCTGGCTGTCCCTCCTGAGATGTTTCCTGCTGCCTCTGCTAGGTGAGTGTGGCCCTTAGGTATTACTCACATGCTCTTTCGTGCCTCCCAGAATCTTCATAGAATAGCAAATGTTTTATGTGTTTATTGCTGATGTTGTTTGTTGATCCCACAGAGAATTCCTTACCTTTTCTCAGTTCCCTTCTTTATAAAGTGAAAATAATAGGAATGTCCAGACCTTTTAAGAAGATTATTATGTCCTAAACAATTTAATATCTGCAGAATATTTAATACCTACTGTCAACTGGTGATGCACTTTCAAGGAACTTCCTCTAGATATCTTATCTCCTTGTGTGGTAAGCTGTCCTAAAGCAGGACGCTTCCAGAATTTTCTTTTCATTCATACACTCTGTCAAGCACCCACACACATCTATATATCAAGCCCACAAGTGGGAAGCAGCTCCGGGCTGCTCCAGGGCTGCCAGTCCCACCGTGTGATTGATTACCAGTAAGGCTCCTTTGTTGATTCTGGCCTTATTCTCCCTCCCCTTCTTCAACTCCAATCCTGCTGCCTTGGCTCCACTTTGTGAAGCCTCTATTCACTTTCAGCTCAAACCACATCCTTTTTCCATGAGTCCATGCCTGTGATCTATAGTTGTCCCCGTTCCCCACATTTCTCTGGTCACTCATATTAAAAACCACATTTCTACCAAAAAAAAAATGCAGTATTCATTGCATTTTTGCAAAATATCTTTCTCTGTTTTCTACATTTAAACTACTCTGGGACAGAGATGAGCCCACTGGTAAGAACCTAACTGCTTTCTCTTTTTGTATAGCATACAGCTAAGAATTATTATTATATGTATGTCTTTCAGTGGTTTCTTTTCAACCATTTAATCTGTTCAACCAAATGATGAATAATATTTCAGGAAATATGAAAATCATGTGGACATTTGAATCTCAGAGTCTATAAATAAAGTTTTATTGGGTCACAGCCCAGCACACTTGTGAAGCAGACACTGACACTGGTCAACAGTCTGTGTGAATCTGGAGGCACAGCACATGCACGCACAGCCGCAGGAGTGGGCGCATTGCCTAGCACGTCAAGGGACAGCAGATGCCTGTCCAGTTTGCAGATTACAGTTCCCTTGTAATTCAGTCCCCTTGGCTCAGGAAACCTGCCAGGGGAGAAGGAGCCTCACTGTACCTCTTTTCCTTGCACAGCTGTTAAGTATCCCCGAAGGCACCCCTTCTCAGGTTTTATACCCCAGGGAACATGAGTCATGGCCCAACATATGGAAGGACTTTCTGTTTCTGTGATGAGGAGAGGTGCTGGGACAGAGTCCACAGGCAGTCCTTCCTTTTCTCAAGATGCAGCTTCCAGCATCTCTGTAATCCCAGCACCAGGGAGGCAGAGGTAGGAGGCCCGTCAACACTTCCTAACAAGTTTGAGGCCAGACAGCTAAACAGCAGGATCTTGTCTCTGGAGAAGGAAGTGGATAGGCAAGCAGACAGACGGAGAGATGCTGCACTCTTGGCATACTCTAGCTATCTTGGGAAGTACACACTGGGTTAGATGGAGGACTATCTGGCACTGTTGATCATGGACTGTCTAAGGCTGATTACGCATCACAAAAGCAGAGGTGGATGGCTGTAGCAGATGCTGGATGATCCACAGAGCTCACAATTCCACTCTCTGGCCCTTTGTAGAAAACAACAACAAAACAAAAAAAAAACAAAAAACAAACAAACAAACAAACAAAAAACCCGCTTGCTGACTAGAGCTTTAAGCATTAAAATCCACTCACATGCACAGCTCTATTTGGTAGTCTTGGTAAGTCTTTAGTAACATTGCAAAAATGTAAGCCTTGCCCAAGGTAGCACACTTTGAGAATGGTCCATAACCCATTCTACTGGCCTCTAGTCTTCCATCCTTCTTCCATCCAGCCTGTGTTTCAGGAAATTCTTGTCTTACAACCCATTTCCTATCTCATGCACCACTTAGCCATTCCAAGTACCCCCTGCAAGAATTTTTGATGTATTGTCACGTGGCCTTGAGTCATTGGCTCCTAGATTCTCTACAATAGAGTTTAAGTGTTAGCAAAAACTAACAAATGAGCTACCCTGCTCTGAGGGGTATTGGAGCAGGTAGGCCCACATGGGCTGTATCCAGGCAACCATAGCTCCTTCTTTGGTTGATTCTGATGAGCTTTAATTAGGAGGACTTGACATATTGCTGGCAACCACTAGTTCACAAATGAGTAGCAGCTAGTCTCCAGGAGGGACAGACAATGATGCTGGCCTCTAGCCAAGACATCCACAAGCAGCAGGCTTTCCTATGTGGCCCCTTCCCTAACCTGCTACCATCTTCCTTCTTGATCCCAGCTCACATGGTGAGCGTTCAGTAGCTGACCGTCAATTACTCTAGATGTTTGGCCTTTGACTGGGCTCTTTGTCTAGGATTCCTTTCCTTTCTCAGAGGCTGGGGTGCTTCCGAGTAGATTATTTTCCCTCCTGGAAGCCAGTTTCCATGTCTACTTGATGGGAGTGATACTTGTAGTTTTCCCCATAGCTGAGTCATGACTTGAGTGTGATGCATCCCCACAGACACATGAGATGAAAATTCAGAGCCCAGCTGGTGGCACTCTTTTGGTACTTTGTGGAGACTTGTAAGAGTGGGAACCTAGTCTGAGGAAGTAACTCATGGGGGTTTGCCTTTGCAGGTCATACAAGGCCCTATTCCCTTCTTACTGCTTTCTGCCTGCCATGAAGTAAGCAGCTTCTTCTACCACCTACTACCATGGCATTCTGCCTCTCTTTGGGTTCAGAAACAACATGGCCAAGACCTGTGGATGGAAATCTCCCAAAACAAAGAGAAAAGAAGTTCCCTCTCCCTTTAAGCTATTTTTCCTTCAGGTATTTTAGTCACAGCTATATACAAGTATATAGTGCAGATGGACATAAAGTGAACTTGGTGTCTCTGGCACAATGGCAGCATTCAGTAGTTGACACAGCAGTGTTTTCTGTGTTGTTGCTGCACTTGCATTGTGCATTCTAGCAAAGGAAGATGAAAGCACACATTAGGTACCTGCTACTTCTTCCAGGATGCTTGCAGCTCAGGTATGTCTTCCATCCTTGCAACATTCTCAGAGCATATTTGTAAAGAAACATGCAGTGTCTGTTGCTGTGGGTCTGGATATGGTGCAAGAAGAGGCTTCTTGATGGCAAGAGAAGACTCTACTAGAGTCACTAGCCTTGCTCCCTCCCAAAGATCAACTCCTGGATTTTCATTGGGAAGTATCTGCCAGCAGTGTCATGGCATCCACAAGTCCAGTGAAATCTACCCATGACTCTGTCTATTTTGACTCCCACTTGGGGGAGGGGTATGCATTATTTATAGTTTTCTACAGAATCAGAACTAATATGTATACATACCTACAACATTTATTTATTTATTTGGTTTTTTTCAAGACAGGGTTTCTCTGTGGCTTTGGAGCCTGTCCTGGAACTAGCTCTTGTAGATTAGGCTGGTCTCAAACTCACAGAGATCCATCTGCCTCTGCCTCCTGAGTGCTGGGATTAAAGGCATGCACCACCACTGCCTGGCTTACATACAACATTTGTAATATTGGTTGAGACATCAGGCATGGTAGATTGTGTGTCTATAATTCAAATTCGGGGGAAGCAGAAATAGGAGGGTCTCAAGTTCAACGCCAGCTACATAATGAGACCCTTTTTCAAATAGTCAGGGTGGGGCTGCAGCTCTAGTAGACTGTTTCTATCATAACAAAGTCTTGGGTTCATTCCCAGGGACTCCCCGACACACACACACACACACACACACACACACACACACACACACACACACACACGATTGTAAGGATTGACTCATGTGACTATTGGATTAGTTCTCTAGAGCAATGGTTCCCAACCTTCCTAATGCTCTGACCCTTTAATATAGTTGCTGATGTTGTGGTGACCCCAAACCATAAAATTGTTTAATTTCTGCTTCATAACTGTGACTTTGCAATTGTTATGAATCTTAATATAAATATCTGATGTGTAGGATATCTGATATACAACTCCCCAAAGGAGTTGCAACCCACTGCTCTAGAAGTGTAGATGGAAGTTTCTGTTCCATCAGGTCCTTTAGCCCCAAATAAATACACAGACTTATATTAATTATAAACTGTTTGTATGATGGCTTCTTATTGGCTAGCTCTATCTTAAATATTAACCCATAGCTATTAATCTATATATTTCTACATGGCATTATCCTACTGGAGAATGCCCAGGCCTGTTACTCCTTTGGTGGCTAAATGGTGTCTCCTGGTAGTTCACTCTCTGCATTCTCTCCCCAGAATTCACCTCCTCTGGTAGCCCCACCTATACTTCCTGCCTGGTTACTGACCAATCAATGTTTTATTCATCAACCAGTAAGAGAAACATATATACAGAAGGGCATCCACAAAACAGATAGAATAAATTTCTATTTATTTCACTTATCTCTACTATTCTATCAAAGATATGATTTATTATAATGGCTTACAGACTGTTGTCTGGCCAATCCAACAATGGCTACCACCGGACAAAAAAGGCCAAGAATCCAATAGTGGTTCAGTCTGGGAGGCTGGATATCTCATCTGGTCTTCAGTATGTGTTTGAATCTTGAGGAAGTAAGTTCTAACATCAAGAAAGGAATGCCTCAGTCACAGGATAGATGAACTTTCCATGTTTGCTTATGAATGAAGCAAGGATTCAGGTTGTAACATTGAGTAGGCCTGGGATTTCTCTAATTGAAAGTCTATAAGGAAAACTTATGAACAACTGTGACATTTAGTGTCTGCCCTGGCTAGCTCACTGGTACTTCTTTTGCTTTTTACTAAGTTATTTTACAGCTCTCTTCAGACAGAGATGAAGGGACAGAATAAATATCAGTGTGGATTAATTTTGCCCAGGCAAATGTAAATTGAGTTTTGATAGAATACACCTGATTTTTGTCCTGAAGTTGTGACTCCTTTGGCACATTTTTTAATTTACATGAGTATTTGGTATTTCATCAAAAATGTGTGTGGCCCTTTGAGTTCACCATACCATCTACAAATTCTTTAGCAATGTACTCACTTTATACTTATATTAGATTCCTTCCTACAATGTACCTCATATTGAGTCTTAATGTATATAATTCATACTCCTTATCTTTCCACCCATACTTCCCTCAATGAATGAATTTAAGATTCCTCTGAGCTTCTTGTGAGGCCGATTCCCCCAAAATTGCAGTGAGTACTGGTGACAATTTCCTACACAGGACTCTGAGCAGGTCAACAGAAACCTGAATTTCTAATTCCTTGGAAATCTTCTAAGGCTGCATTCTGTTGACAGGAAACCTCTTTCAATCCACCCCAAAGTGTCAACTATCTCTAGCAAGGTCATCTAGTTAACTGTGTCAGCCCAGACTCCAACCTGGATGACTGTCATAGAAAATGCATTTGCTTATCTGCCATTTTGTTTCTCTGTGCCCCCTGAGAGACAGCCTGGCCAGTTTGATGCCCAATCAAACTTTCTTTCTACCCAAGGAGCAGTCTAGTTCATCAGTTTCACTGTGTTCTAGCCTCCACTTCTTCACTGAAATGCCAGTGTTCTTAAAGCACCAGAGAGAAGCTGTCTATATAGGCTGAGGGACTGGCCAAAGCTTTACCAATTCGTGCAACAGCCTAATTACACTCCCCCGCCCCCTAGTGCTGGTACACATCTTTAATCCTAGCACTCAGGAGGCAGAAGTAGACAGATCTCTGAGTTCGAGGCCAGCGTGGTCTACAGAGCAAGTTCTTGGACAAATAAGACTACACAGAGAGACCTTGTCTCAAAAAAAAAAAAAAAAACAAACCCACAAGACAAACAAATAAAAACAATTTTACTTGACTTTATTTTATGTGTATACTGTTTTGTCTGCCTGTACGTCTGTGTACCACATGCTCACATGCATGCCTGGTTCCCTCTGAGGCCAGAAGACAGCACTGGATCCCCTGAAAAATGGAGTTACAGGTGGTTGTGAGGAACCATGTGGATGCTGGGAATCAAATTTGGCTCTTCCACAAGAGCAGCCAGTGCTCTTTACCACCGAGCCATTTCTCTAACTCCTAATTTTGGTTTCTGCACATCACTTCAGGGGAGACAGACAGTGAATAGGAGGGCAGACAATCAGAAAGGCCTTGCTTCTGAAATCACATTTTTCATTTTAAAATAGTCAAGATTTCAAAGTACCATACTTTGGGCGTATGTCACTGCCAAGAGTAAGCTATGTCAGAAACACTGATGGGTGAGTTTGTGTCTCTGTGTTGTGAGACTTCATTGAAAAAAAACAATAAATCTCTAAGTTACCTCTGTTTTATTGGCTTTGGTTCACCAAGTGTTACCAATTTGGCTTGGTAGACATGGATGTTGGTAATCACAAGTTCTTTCATTACCATCTTGATTACTGAGATTAAACTCTTGGGTCACACTAGACTTCAATATGTGTATATGAGATATAGAATGACAATAGACTGGTCGAAGGAGCACCAGCTTCACAGAGGCCTTGCTGAAAGTGCAAGCAGAAAACTGAAACAGATGCAAAGGAAGACGCTGCAGGTAACTAGAAAAGATGCTGAGTTCAGTCTGAAAGAAGAGGTGGGACCCTGATGGTTTCAAGGGCAGAGCCGGCTCAGAATGCAAGGGAGAGGGCTTGGTCTGAACAAATGAGGGTTTGAATAGGTCATCCAGCAATGGAACCAGTCAGAACCTGAGCCCCAGGACAGAATCCAAGTCAGGCATTAGTTGCTTGTGCATCATGCCTGCTGCGGAGTGTTTGATGACTGGATAGTGACCTGGGAGTGGACCACCCTGACGTGCTTGATCCCATCTAATTAACACTTCTTCGTGGCTATCTTTAGTCTCCTAAGAGCCATTCCTTGCCCACTTCTGTATCATACCTAACATCCTGATAAACCTCCTGAGGGCCTATTCTCCACCAGTGGAAATGTTAAGAATGCTAGCATCTGAAGCCTGAAGTTGAGATTCATCAGCCTTCTGTAACTGCTCACTTCACGTATCCACCCAATGTATTTTAAAGTTGCCTAGAGTTATGACTTTCTTCTGTTAACATATAACTTCATGAAACGGCTTCCACGTCGCACCATGGAACCTGGGGTTGCACCATGGAACCTGGGGTAACCTAGCTTCATGTTCCTGGGCCGTGATCACTCAAATTTGCCTGTAGAATAAATGATCTGTTTCCTTTGAGGTGAGAGTTGTGCATTTTATGTTGGCAATCTCCTGGGTCCTGTGAGGAGACCAGGAGAGCAGACTTCATTCTCATTTCACACTTGGTGAAACGGAGGCTGCAAGAAAAACAATAAGCGACTACAGCTATCCCTGACATGAAGCAGGGATAGCATCAGTCTATCTCCAGCTCTACTTGAATGATACACATTGCCTCCCGAAGTCACTTCTTCTATGGCCCAGCCTGAAGCACAGCCCACAGCAGGAGAGCCACTGCTGCAGAGAGAAAAGGCCAAGAATGTAGACTTAATGAAGTTCTGAGAAATGGAGCTCTGTTGCCAAGAATGTTATTCAGGTCCTCTCTTCATTCCTCCCCTCAAGAACAAAAACCAGTTTTACATGTTAATGGATTTAATTACTGCACGGAGATCTGAGCAGATAGGAAAGTCACAGGCGGAAGATGACGCAGTGACAGTCTATTGAGCAGCAGTTGAATTAATTTGGAGTTTTCAAACCTCTGATTAGTGCACTTATTAGTGTTAATACTTGAAGTTCGTGTTAACAGGGTGTTGCTGTGAATTTGAGGCATTAACGCAGGCCTAATTTCCTTGTATTTGTTTGCTTATTTATTAATCAGCCCTATTCATAATTGCATGGTGCTGACATTTAAAGCACCCCCTGTATTCAGCTTCTCAGCATGACTTAATAGAGGATGATATTGGGTCTCATTTAGAGATGTTTGGTGCTAATAGGTTGCCTCATCTATTCCAGTACCTTCCCCACTGTGGACATGCTCTCCTTTGTCCTTAGACCACCACTGAGAGGTAGAGAGAATCTCAGAGTTCATGGAAAACAGCCTCAGCTGGAGCTAAGAAGTTCTCTTGAACTCCAGCAGGGTTCTGGGAAAGTCTGGCCTTCCCTGGCTTCACTGATGCCTCCATGAAACAAGGATTTTGATTAGATGAGCCCTCTGCTTTCCAGGCTGGTGTTCCGTTAGTAAATCAAAATGGGAGAACTATGACAATGTACACTGTGACTAGGGGATTGCTTACTCTAATTATACAGTTTCTGCAGCATAGAAGACATCTCATAGGCTAGTGAAGGCCATGGAAGGCTACACAGCAATGCAGGGCAGAGCCTACACTGATCTTTCCAATTCCTGAATGATGTCTTTTATTATTACTGGGCTGCAGAATAGTGTCTTTTAAAATTCGTTCTGTGTCTGTTTTGTGTGGTGGTTGAAACTAACTAAGCCTTACATAGTTTAGAAAACTCTCTTGACTTGAGCTAAACTTACAAAATAATTTTAAAAACTACAAAATAATTTTAAAATAGTAAATCCTATGTTAGAGCACTAGGCTTCCTTACAGCTTCTGCTGTGTTAATATAGATATGGTTTAGGTCATGCTCTCTTTCTCTCTCCATCTGAATCCATGGCTCTCATGGCTCTCATACAGCCACTTCTGATGCTGTGTGCCATCTCTTGTTTATCAGAATAATTGCATGGATCTGGAGGATTTGTCTTCCATCGATCTGTTGAACTTTATCCTTTATCCAAGTAGTTAATTAATTTGGCACCTTTCCAATCCCAGATGCCCTGGATTATTGGCCTCTCAGATATACCTCTCCTAAACACCATAGTTAGTTAGGCTTTTTTAAAAAAAGATTTAGTTTACGTATGTGAACGTTTGGCCTGTGTATATGTATTGTTATGTGACTGTGTGTGTTCCTGGTACCCATGGAGATAAGAAGGTGTCCAGAGGAAAATGGAATTATAGATGATTGAGAGATACATGTGGGTGCTGGGAACGGAACCCAGGTCCTCCATTGAAAGAACAAGTGTTCTATACTGCTAAGCTGACTATCCAGTCCCTGCACTTAGTAATTTCAAAAGTAGTTTTGTTTACTTGGATTTTAACTCAGGTTTTAAGCTTGCTTATTTTTCTTCCTGTTTCTTGTAACTTTAACAGACTGAGGATAATAGTTTGTTGTCTTCAGGTTCCTAGGTTTGCTACTAACAAGTTTGTTAGTATAGCTCATGTCTCCCATGGGTAATTTCTCTTTTTCTCTGATAGCTCTTTTATTTCTAAGTATCAAGATGAGGATTCACTTTTTTTCCCTGCTGTGCTGTATGCATTATAAATCTTCAATTTGAAGAGTTTTGTAACCCAATTTCAAACTTAAGAGAAGAGAGTAGATAGAATACATGTGATATGAAGGAAGAGAGGGCAATATGGGAGGTCAAATGTTTAAGTGGGGATGGGGAAATGGTTGAGGGTGGGGTAAAGAGTAGGTTAACTAAAACCAAGGATGCATGAAAAAGTTTTATGGAGACCACAAGTTTGTGATTTAATTATAAAATATAATAAAATTTAAAGGGATATGAATGACAATACCCTGCATGGGTATAAAAATTAAAAATTTAAAAGGATATGAATGGAGCTACCCCACATGGGTAAACAATGCTGCTCCCAAAGGTATATTATTAAAGGAAAATCTCCCTACAAGTTATTAGTTGGGGAGACCTCAAAAGTCTCCAAAACAACAAAGGCCATTGTCATCACTCTTGGTGGCAGTGGGTAAGACCCCATTGCAGAACACACCACACAACTTGGCTACAAGACCGAGAGGGGCCAATCCTGGGAACATTTTAATATAAAGTGTGAGCTGTAGATATTCTCATGACCATCGGTTGGCCTAGCATTTTCAGTCTAAACCTTCATGTAGAATGCATATATGGGAAGCTTCCCTTTTAACACAGAACTCAGGAGTCTTTTAACACAGAATTCTAGGAGATGCAAAGGAAACCTCTTCTGATATTCCAGGTATGGTTTGTCATAATCTAGAATGGGAGACATGGTACACACACACACACACACACACACACACACACACACACCACACACACACACACACACACACAGAGAGAGAGAGAGAGGAGAGAGAGAGAGAGAGAGAGAGAGAGAGAGGATGGATTCTACAAGGTAGAAGGTGTCCACAGTAAATTGCAAATACACTAAAAATATAAAGAGAAGTGATGGATGATGGAGAGGCTTTGGAGGTAGGAAGGTTGGAATGAGCTGTGCTAATTTCACCCATAATAAGACCACCACCACGGTTTAAACCCAAATTTGAAGCAAGCTTTAATTAAATACTTCCCCTTGAAATATAAAACCCATTAGCTCAGAGACACAAATGGTGTCAGGGATGTCAGTGTGTGGCATTGTGTTCTTTGTTCCACAAGCCCTTATTGTTCATTAGCTACTATCTGTGGAAAACTGCTTACAATGAGGGAAAGGGGTAAGTCAGTAGGAACTGTGATTCAGGGAATTACACTCATCACTCAGAGACAGGCAGTCCAGTCCTGCCACCCCTGTGGCTGCATCCCCCAAACTCTAGGCACCTAACATTCCTTGGCTGTTCTAAATGAGGAGGACACCTTGTATTAATGCTGTCAACTTCTTTCATTTTCTGTCTCATTGTCTTGTCCCCCACACCCCCTTCTTTCTCCTTGTTTGGGCACGGCCCCTCCTCCTACCTCTCTTGGTGATTCTCCTGCTTACTCTCAGTGTCTGCATCTTTTCTTCTTCATTGCCTAAGTACATGTAAATTGGCCGTGTTGCTGATGCGGAAGCAATTTCTTAAATTGGTTAAAATGTGCCAACGTCAAACATGACGAATTCTTCCATTTTTGGACTCCTCGTGATTTTAATCATCCAAAACCAGCCAGTTAGTTAAGAAATGACTGCACAGAGACCAGATTCCTTTAGCATTTTATTTTATTTTTTCATTTTGTCCTTTGATAGTGTGTGTGTGTGTGTGTGTGTGTGTGTGTGTGTGTGTGTGTGTGTGTGTGTGTGCTCTATTTGTCAAAGTTTTTAGAGTTTGAGTATCATTAAACCCATCAAATACATACAAGGTCTGGCTTTGAGTAGTACTGCCCAGGTAGCTGGAGCTGGGAAAGACTAAGGAAGAAACAGAGTTTAGAATTGGCATCCACATTTTGACTTCAGAGTTTGATTGAAGGAAACATGTGCACACAGCTGGATGTAAAGAAGGAAGCTCTGCTTACATGATGATAGTACGTAGTCTATACACAGAATGCCTGGCTCCTGGTTAGAAGATAGGATTCTCATAGCAGCCCATGAAACAAATGACGCTTTGCCTCTGAGGCCAGAGTATGATCATTTCTGATAAGTATTGTTCAGTAAAAGCTAATCTGGAGAGTATAACCAGGCATATTAACTGCCTTCCTAAGACCAAATCTCCATGTCAGGACCCATTCATTCAGAAATATTCACAGAGAGAGAAAGAAGGGAAAATGGACCATACAAATTTCTCAAAAGTTGTTTAATTGGCCATGAATAAAAGGTGGAAATTACCCATGCTAGCCAATCTGACCTGGAGCCAGACTTTGCCTGGATTTCAAGCCAAATAAGGGAGACAGGCCATCTAATGTGTTTTCTGCTTGAGCACGTATAGTAAGCCAGTAAGCCAGGGAAAAGAAAACTAGTCTCCTCTAATGTCTAAGCTTGGACCATAACTAAATTCCTTTGTTTGAGGAGTGTCTTAGTAAGTGTTCCATTGCTGTGAAGAGACCATGACTGTGGCAATTTTTAAAGGAAAACATTTAATTGGGGCTAGCTTACAGTTTCAGAGGTTTAGTCCATTGTCATTATGGTGTGAAACATAGTGGCACACAGGCA
Source organism: Cricetulus griseus (assembly GCF_003668045.3). Lineage (NCBI taxonomy): Eukaryota > Metazoa > Chordata > Mammalia > Rodentia > Cricetidae > Cricetulus > Cricetulus griseus. The sequence continues at coordinate 65,242,910 of NC_048597.1, read as the reverse complement.
GACATGGTGCTGGAGAAGGAGCTGAGAGTTCACAGGCAGCAGGAAGAGGGAGACACAGGTCCTGGCTTGAGCATCTGAAACCTAAAAGCCCATCCCTAGTGACGCACTTTCTTCAATAAGGCCACACCTCCTAATAGTGCCACTCCCTGGTAACCAGGCAGGGTCATTCTCATTCAAACACCCACAGGGAGGTAGGAGAGGGAATGCTCCCTTCCATCCCTACCACGACCAAAGTGTGAGGAGTGGGTAGCCACCTCTTCCTGGGGTACCAGGCAGGAACTGAGCATTTTTGAATGCACTGTGAAATATTGTTGAAACCAATCTTCATGTTCATGAGTTCTTATTGCCAGCCCTCTGGATGTTTATCTTCCTATGAATAGGCAAAATTACTGGGATGGGGTGATCAGACTCCTAACTGACAGCGAATGTACACTTTGCTGGTACTCTGGATGCCTTGAGCACAAGGTTCTCAATCTGACTATCCTCATGGTAGCACCTGCCACTTCCCTTCCTTCCTCCTTGAGGAAGCCACAGGACGGTGACACCTGTGCTGAAGCAGGACTGTCTCCTGGAGGTGAACTTCCAGCCACAGCTGCTTCAAACAGTTTACCCTTGTTAGGGATTACTTTTCTTTTCCCTGTGACAAGCCTTTAGATGACTTTACAGGTTTTTCACATAGACCAGAGGCAAGTGCTTCCTGTGGTTGCCAAGTACAGGAGCTGTTGTACTTTGGCAATAATGCCAGTGCTCTGATTGGTGTAAACACACTTTGCTTGCATGAAGGTTTACTGGGATTGGTGCAAATAGCTCCATTGGGACCGCACAAGTACCTGTTGGACTCCCTTAGGTAGCCGCCTGGAAGATTTTCATCTTTGAAGGTCTTCTTCCAGTGATCCAGTATCAGGCTCAATGCAAAGCTCCTCTCAAGTGGTCTTTTCTTGACTGAATTTTTTTTAATTTAATTTTTACAAAATCATAATTTCACATGTCAATCCCTTCTCCCTCTCTCCACTCCCCCACAACCCCCACCAGCCTCCTCCCCACTCCACTCCCCATAGAGGGTAGAGCCCTCCACAGGGGCTCCCCAAATTCCACAACATCCTCCTGGGCCAGGCCTAGGCCCTCCCCCATGTGTCCAGGCCAAGAGAGCATCCTTTCACATGGGAGGGGCTCTCAAAGTCCCTTCTTACACCAGGGAAAAATACTGATTCACTACCAGAGGCCCCATAGGGTGCCGAGGCCTCCTCCTTGACATCCACATTCAGGGGTCTGGATCAGTCCTGTGATGGCCTCCCAGACGGCAGACTGGGGGCCATGCTCTCCCCCTTGTTCAGGTCAGCTGTTTCTGTGGGATTCACCAGCCTGGTCCCGACCCACTTGATCTTCGCTTCTCCCTCTCTGCAACTGGGTTTCAGAGTTCAGTTCAGTGTATAGCTGTGGGTGTCTGCCTCTGCTTCCATCAGCCACTGGATGAAGGCTCTAGGATGGCATATAAAGTAATCATCAGTCTCATTATAGGGGAAGAGCATTTAAGGTAGCCTCTCCGCCATTGTCTAGATTGTCAGTTGTTGTCACCCTTGTAGATCTCTGGAATCTCCCTAGTGCCAGATCTCTCCTAGGACCTATAATGGCTCCCTCTGTTATGACCTCTCTCATCCTGCTCTCCTCTATTCTTCCCCCAACTCAACCTTTCTGCTCCTCCATTTCCTCCTCTCCCCTCCTCTTCCCCTCCTCACATTCTGTCAGCTCCCTCTCCCCTACCCTCATGCTGCGAATTAGCTTAGGAGATCCTGGTCCTTCCCATTTTCCGGGGACCATGCATTTTTCTCTTAGAGTCCTTCTTGTTTCCTAGTTCCTTTGGTGAAGAGGATTGTATGCTGGTAATCCTTTGTTCTATGTCTAAAATTCATATATGAATGAGTACATACCATGTTTGTCTTTTTGTGACAGGGTTACCTCACTCAGGATGGTTTCTTCTAGTACCATCCATTTGCCTGCGAATTTCAAGATTCCATTGCTTTTTTCTGCTGAGTAGTACTCCATTGTGTAAATGTACCACATTTTCTCTATCCGTTTTTCAGTTGAGGGGCATCTAGGTTGCTTCCGAGTTCTGGCTATTATGAACAATGCTGCTATGAACATGATTGAACATATGTCCTTGTTGTAAGAAAGTGTATTATTTGGATATATGCCCAAGAGAAGAATTGCTGAATCTTGAGGTAGACTGATTCCCATTTTCCTGAGCAACCGCCATACTGATTTCCAGAGTGGTATTACAAGTTTGCACTCCAACCAACAATAGAGGAGTGTTCCTTTTTCTTCACATCCTCTCCAGCATAGATTGTCATTGCTGTTTTTGATTTTAGCCATTCTGGCCGGTGTAAGATGGTATCTCAGCGTTGTTTTCAGTTGCATTTCTCTGATGGCTAAGGATTTTGAGCACTTTCTTAAGTGTCTTTCAGCCATTTCAGATTCATCTGTTGAGAATTCTCTATTTAGTTCTGTGCCTACTTTTTAATTTCATTGTTTGGTGTTTTGGTAGCTAGCTCCTTGAGTTCATTGTATATTTTGGAAATCAGCCCTCTGTCAGATGTGGGGTTGGTGAAGATCTATTCCCATTCTGTGGGCTGTCATTTTGTCTTACTGACTGTGTCCTTTGCCTTTTAGAAGCTGTTCAGTTTCAGGAGTTCCAATTTATTAATTATAGATATCAATGTCTGTGCTACTGGTGTTATGTTCAAGGGTATCTCTCACTTTCTCTTCTAGAAGGTTCAGTATGGCTGGATTTATGTTGAGATCTTTGATCCATTTGGACTTGAGCTTTGTGCATGGTGACAGATATAGATCTATCTGCAGTCCTCTGCATGTCTGAATCCAGTTGTGCCAGCACTATTTGTTGAAGATGCTATCTTTTTTCCATTTTATAGATTTAGCATCTTTGTCGAAAATCAGGTGTTCATAGGTTTGTGGGTTAGTATCAGGATTTTCAATTAGATTCCATTGGTCTATCTGTCTATTTTTGTGCCAATACCAAGCTGTTTTCAGGACTCTGGCTCTATAATAGAGCTTGAAGTCAGGGATGGTGATGCCTCCAGAGGTTCCTTTATTGTGCAGGATTGTTTTGCCTATCCTGGGTTTTTTGTTTTTCCATATAAAGTTGAGTATTGTTCTTTCAAGGTCTGTGAAGAACTGTGTTAGGATTTTGATGGGGATTGTGTTGAATCTATAGATTGCTTTTGGCAAGATTGCCATTTTTACTATGTTGATTCTACCTATCCAAGAGCATGGGAGATCTTTCCATTTTCTGGTATCTTCTTTAATTTCTTTCTTTAAAGACTCAAAGTTCTTGCTGTACAGGTCTTTCACTTTTTTGGTTAGCATTACCTCAAGATATTTTATGTTGTTTGTGGATATTGTGAAGGGTGATGTTTCTCTGATTTCTTTCTCATTCTGTGTATCATCTGTATATAGTAGAGCTACTAATTTTTTGAGTTAATTTTGTATCTGCAACTTTGCTGAAGGTGTTTATCAGATGTAGAATTTCCCTAGTAGAGTTTTTCGGATCACTTATGTAGAGTATCATATTATCTGCAAATAGTGAAAGTTTGAATTCTTCCTTTCCGATTTGTATCCCCTTGATCTCCTTTTGTTGTCTCCTAGGACTTCAAGTACAATTTTGAAGAGATAGAGAGAGAGTGGACAGCCTTGTCTTGTTCCTGATTTAAGAGGAATCGCTTTGAGTTTCTCTCCATTTACTTTGATGTTGGCTGTTGTCTTGCTATATATTGATTTTTATCATATTTAGATATGTTCCTGTTATTCCTGTTCTCTCCAAGATCTTTATCATGAAGGCATGCTGGATTTTGTCAAAGGTTTCTTCAGCATCTAGTGAGATGATCATGTGGGTTTTCTTTTTCAGTTTGTTTATATGGTGGATTACATTGAGGGTTCTCATATGTTGAACCATCCTTGCATCCCTGGGATGAAGCCTACTTGATCATGATGGATCATTTTTCTGATGTGTTCTTGGATTCAATTCACCAATATTTTCTTGAGTATTTTTGCATTGATGTTCATGAGGGATATTGGTCTGTAGTTCTCTTTCTTTGTGTGCCTTGGGTATCAAAGTAATTGTAGCCTTGTAAAAGGAGTTTGGCAATGTCCCTCTGCCTCTATTGTGTGGAACAATTTGAGGAGTACTGGTATTGATGACTGCTTCTATTTCATTAGAGGTTGTAGGTCTATTTAAACTGCTTATCTGTTCTTGGTTTAATTTTGGTAAGTGATATCTATTCAGAAAATTGTCCCTTTCCTTTAGATTTTCGAATTTTGTGGAGTACAGGTTTTCAAAGTATGACCTAATGATTCTCTGGATTTCCTCAGTGTCTGTTGTTATATCCCCTTTCATTTCTGATTTTGTTCATTAGAATGCTCTCTCTCTCTGCCTTTTGGTTATTTTGGATAGAGGTTTGTCTATCTTGTTGATCTTCTCAAAGAACCAACTCTTTGTTTCATTGATTCTTTGTAATGATTTCCTAGTTTCTACTTTATTACTTTTAGCCCTCAGTTTGATTATTTCCTGGCATCTACTCCTCCGTGGTGAGTTGGCTTCTTTTTGTTCTAAAGCTTTCAGTTGTTCTGTCAATTCTCTAGTGTGACTATTCTCTAGTTTCTTCATGTGGGCACTTAGTGCTATGAACTTTCCTCCTTAGCACTGCTTTCAGAGTGTCCCACAAGTTTGGGTTTTTGTGTCTACATTCTCATTAAATTCTAGGAAGTCTTTAATTTCACATTTTATTTCTTCTGCAACCCAGGAATGGTGCAATTGGGTGTTATTCAACTTCCATCAGTTTGTAGGTTTTCTGCAATTTGTATTGCTGTTGAATTCTAATCTTAAAGCGTGGTGGTCTGATAAGATACAGGGGTTATTTCAATTTTTTTGTATCTGTGGAGGTTTGCTATGTTGCCAAGTATGTGGTCAATTTTAGAGAAGGTTCCATGTGGTGCTGAGAAGAAGGTATATTCTTTTGTGTTTGGATGGAATGTTCTATAGATGTCTGTTAATCCCAATTGGGTCATAACTTCTGTTAGATCCTTTGTTTCTTTGTTAAGTTTCTGTCTGCTGGTCCTGTCTAGTGGTGAAAGAGGGGTGTTGAAGTCTCCTACTATAAGTGTGTGTGGTTTTATGTGTGGTTTGAGCTTTAGTAATGTTTCTTTTACAAATGTGGGTGCCTTTGTATTTGGGGAATACATGTTTAGAATTGAGCCTTCATTTTGATGGACTTTTCCTGTGGTGAGTATGAAATGCCCTTCTTCATATCTTTTGATTGATTTTAGTTTAATGTCTTATTTGTTAGATATTAGGATTGCTACACCAGTTTGTTTCTTGGGTCCATTTGATTGAAAAAATCTTTTCCCAACCCTTTACCCAGAGGTAACGCCTGTCTCTGAAGTTGAGGTGTGTTTCTTGTATGCAGCAGAAGGATGGATTCTGTCTTTGTATCCATTCTGTTAACCTGTATCTTTTTGTAGGCAGGTTAAGACCATTGACATTGAGGGATATTAATGTTCATTGATTGTTGGTTCTTGTTTGTTTTGGATTTATTGTTGGTGGTGTCATTGTGTATGGATTTCGACCTCTTGTTTCTTTTCCTGTTTGGTAAAGTTGGATTATCTATTACCTATGTTTTTGTGAGTGTAGTTATCTTCGTTGGGTTGGAGTTTTCCCTCTAGAACTTTTTCCGTAAGATGGATTTGTGGATATGCATTGTTTAAAACTGGTTTTGTCATGAAATGTTTTGTTTTCTCCATCTATAGTGATTGAAAGCTTGGCTGGTTACAGTCATCTGGGTTGGCATCCATGTTTCCTTAGTGTTTGTAGGACAATCTATTCAGGATCTTCTGGCTTTCAAAGTTTCCATTGAGTATTCAGGTGTGATTCTGATAGGTCTTCCTTTATATGTTACTTGACCTTTTTCCTTGCTGCTCTTAATATTTTCTCTTTATTCTGTAAGTTTGGTGTTTTGATTATTATGTGGCAAGGGGAGTTCTTTTTGTGGTCCAGTCTATTTGGTGTTCTGTAATCTTCTTGTACTTTCATTGGCATATCCTTCTGTAGGTTGGGGAAGTTTTCTTCTATGATTCTGTTGACTATGTTTTCTGTACCTTTGAGCTGTATTTCTCCACCTTCTTCTATACCTATTCTTCTTAGATTCGGCCTTTTTACAGTGTCCTATATTTCCTGGATATTCTGTTGGACTTGAGATTTTCTTTGGTTGATGGCTGTATATCCTCTAGTGAGTCTTCAACAACTGCGATTCCCTCTTCTATCTCTTGTATTCTATTGGTTATACTCACATCCTTAGATCCTGATCGTTTATCCAGCCTTTGTATTTCCAGCACCCCTCAATCTGTGTTTTCCTTATTGTTTCTATTTCAGCTTTCATGCCTTGAACTGTTTCCAGTGCTTCCTTCATTTGTTTCGTTGTTTTTCTTTAGATTCTTTAAGAAAATTACTTATTTCTTCAAATTTTGTTTTTGTTTTCTCTTCTATTTCTTTAAGAGATTTTCTTGTTTCGTCTTTAAGGGTCTCGAACATCTTCATGAAGTAGATTTTTAGGTCTATCTCTTCTTCTTCCTCTATGTTATGCTTTTCAGATCTTGCTGGTGTGGAGTCCCAAGATTCTGGTAGTGTCATATTGGTCTTTCTGTTTAGTGTGTTCTTATTCTGCCTTCTTCCCATCTCTTCTTCCATGGATGCAGGTGGGGTCTCTCTATCTCCTCTTGTCTTGGTGTGTGTGGGCCAAGACTTCAATGTCTGCAGCTCTGGATGGTCTTGCCTCTCCTGGTAGTCTCCTCACTCAGGAGAGGTTGGGGCAGCAGAGGGGGAAAGAAGAGTGAGGTATTTCCAGACTCAGGGAGGTCCTTCCTGTCTGGGCGGGTCCACTCTATGCAGGTGGGTTCACTCTCTGCAGCCAGAGAGATCCTGGGGTGATGGGGACCTTGGGCAGGTGTAGGGCTCAGAGAGGTCAGGTCTGGGAGGCAGAGGGGGAAGGAAGAGTGAGGTGTTTCCAGACTCCTCTTGACTGAATTTTTAAAAACTCATTTTCTATATACATTTCTATCTAAAACAGAATTAAATTACTTTCTTCCTCCCCTTTCCCTTACTCACCTCCTTCCAATTCCTTCCATGGCCCTCCACTCTCAAATTGATTGTGCTGATGTCCATTGCTAGTAGGTAGGCTAAGCCAGTAGAATACAATGGCAGTGATAGCATAGAGTAGGCAACAGGTCAAGCTGCAGAAATGGGGGAGTCTCTGAGCTTAGAAAGCCACAGAAGGGGTGGAGCACTGGGAGTAAGGAGTCCTTGACTGTGTGTTTGGGGCAGAGACAGGGGCAAGGGTAGCAGCAGAGCTGTGAGGACATTTCTCAATGTCTAGGCCTACACAAGAGATTGTAGGGCCTCTGTCCTCCGAGCCTGCTTGAGAGCTTTAACAATAGATACCACCATGTACTGAGGTTTCCTGCTGTGGCTGTCACTGTTCACTGCAATCAAACACCTAGAATTTCAAACTGCCAGGAACTTCTCCTATTCACAATGTCTCTCCTGGGCACAGCAAAAAGATACCAGCCAGCTGTTCTGTGACAAGGACGGTGAGATTTACAGATCAGATATGGTTTGACTAAACTTACAGGAAGAGTGCCATGAGGTATCCACCAGAAAAGACCACTTGGACACAGGTTCAAGACAACAGAAAGTTCTTATTAGTCAGCTGTTGGTGTCATTGGGTGTTTAGGACCCAAGTGCAGGGTGAGTTTTTAAACACAAAACCACACACTGGGCTGACACATCTCAGCAAGAACAGTCAGTCAGAAACAGAACTATAGAAGCCAAAAAGCAAAGTTTAGGGACTTTCCTAGAACTATGGACTTTGATAGATTAAACCTTTGTTCTCATTTTAGAAGGTGTTGCTGCCTATATGTTGGGTTCCAGGTCTGAATGGCACTTCCATCATGGTCTTAGTTGTGCTAAGGTCTAGGAGGCTGTTATATTCCCCCACTAGATCTATGGCCATGAGTCAAATCATGTTGTTGTTCTTGATTTCCTTTCTAGCTGAGGTGAGGAACCTCCTCTCTGTATAGAGGGCCTCAAGGACATGGGCTGTGGAAAATGCTAACTGGCTATCTGTGTACACAGGGATGGATTTGTCCTTTCCTCAGTGAAGTGCCTGGGTTAACACCAGAAGCTCAGCCCCTTGTGCTGAAGTCCCTCATCTGAGAGACTGGGATCACACTGTTCTTTCCAAGGTGAAAACTACAACCCTGGTGTATCCGACTTAATCTTAAACAAAACAATGCCAATTGTGTAGGATACCTCTTCTGTTTTTCATAGTGGGGCGTTTGGTAGATGATCATGTGTGTGAAGGATAGTGCTATGCCAGTCACTTTCAGGTGAAGGGGGTTTCAGGAAGTGCAGACCGAGGATGGAGGCATCCCTGGAGCAGAGCAGAGCAGAGGGTACAGCAGCTGCAGCATAGGAGCAGCAGCAGCTGGAACCCAGGCTCAGGACTGGGGCTGGGGCCAGGACCCTGTCTGAGTCCATCTGTCACCCAGCTACAAGCGCTTCTGCCTTGCCTGTCTGCCAATCTAGTTGCTGCAAGCTCCTTCTGGCTGGAGTCAGAGGAAAGGGGCTGTGGTGGTGTCCAGATAGTAGTATCTTCCCTCACAGGGGATGGTGCCTGGGAACACCATCCTCATCCATTGCTATATCATGGAATAATACTCTCTCTGCCTCCCATCAAACTGGTCAGTGGGGTCTGATGATCCTAATGTGGCTACTGTCTTGGAGAGGCTCTGCTCTGCTGTGTTATCTGGGGGCAGGCTGGCCGGGTAGCTGGCTGAAGTTTTCCAGCATCCAGGAGAGGTGTCTGATGATGTATTGTTTGGATGTTGTACACCAATGTATCTGGGGTCCCCCCAAGGGGGCCTCTATAGAATGTAGGGTGGTTCAGAACAGTTCCTGACCCAAAGTGAGTTCATCCGTTTCTTTTGTAGCAGCATTAGCCCACAAATAAGCTGAGCGATTGGCAGAAACAGGATAAAGTCTTTTGGATGGATGGACACTGATCTCCTTCAGGGTTCCAGTACTTGGAAAAGGATCCCTTTTTAATCACTATGTAGGACAGAGTATCCCCATTTCTCTTTCTTTTCTGGTGTCTCTGGTCTTTTCTTTTGTGCACCCCTTAGGAGTCCCTTGACAACTGCACTCTTCCCCAATAAGAGGAGCTTTGAGACCCCCAGTGTCTAGACGACTTGACTCTGGGGTTCTTACTGGGGCATTCAGAAATGTTGTGAGGTACCCACCATAGAAGACTACTTGGACATGATTTCAAGCCAATGGAAAACCTTTATTAGCTGGCCAGTGACAACATGGGGTGTTCAGGATTCTAGTATAGCCCCAGGGTGAGCTTTATAGTGCAGAAATCACATCTTGAGTGGACACACCTCAGTTAGCAAGAACAGTCAGTCTGAAGCAGAACTACAGATGCCAAAAAGCAAGGTTAGTGCATTTAGAGACTTTCCCATAACTATGGACTTTGATGAATTAGGTCTTTGCTCTTGTTCTGGCAGGTGGTGCTGCCTACATTCTGTGTTTCAAGGTCTGAATGGTACTTCCATCATGGCGTCAGTTGTGCTAAGGTCTGTGGGCCTACTGAGGTCCTATTATCTGTTACTAGGGCAAGCCCATTCTGTCTTCCAAGGGGACCCTTGATATGAAACATTACTGATAATTTAGAGGAAGGGTAGAGGAGTGGTATCATCCTTATTTTGTGTGACACAAAAAAGAAAGTAGGCAAAGAATTGCACCTGGAGAATATAGTGAATTGTACTCTGATTTCTAGAGAAAATAAATACTTTGGTGAAATGGACAAGGTGGCTTATCTAAGGCAACTCTGCAAAATCAAGGCACAATATACATACATATTCTTGTTCTATGATTGAGTTTGTATTAGGGTTCTCTAGAGAAACAGAACTAATAGAATGAATCTATCTATATCATCAATCTATTTATCAGCTATAATCTTCCTATTTAATCTATCATCTATCTATCTATCTATCTATCTATCTATCTATCTATCTATCTATGAAATTTATTAGAATGTCTTATAAGCTGTATTCCAGTGAGTACAATGGCTGTATATTGATGGGGGAGGTGCTTCTGTGTATATGTTTGTCTTATTGGTTGATAAATAAAGCACTGTTGGCCAATAGGGAAGCAAGTTAGGTGGGACTAGGAGAGAAGGAGGATTCTGGGAAATGTAGTAAGGAACATTCGCCATGTGAGCCCGGGGAAGAGATGATGCATTCCACTGGTGTCCTTGATAAGTCTTTATAAAATATATAGATTAGTAGTTATGGTTGATAATTAAGACTGAGCTAGCAAATAAGAAATCCTAGTCATTGGCCAGCAGCACTGTAACTAACATAAGACTCTGTGTGTTGTTTGGGGGCCCTAGCGTGGCGGCGGGGCTCAGGTGGCTGGAGGAATTGTTATAGTCTACCAATGGGATGCCCAAGAATCCAGTATTTGTTCAGTCCATGAGGCTGGATGTCTTAGCTGGTCTTCTGTATGTACTAGAGTCCCAAGGAAGTGGGCTCTAATGCTAGCAAAAGAATGGATTTGCCAGAGAGAGCAAGATAAAGTAGATATACATAGAGAGAGCAAGTTTCCTTCTCCCATGTCCTTTATATAGGCTGCCCGCAGAAGGTATGATCCAGATTAAAGGTGGATCTTCCCATCTCAAAGATTTGAATTAGAAGTGGATCTTCCTACTTTCAATGATTTAATTAAGAAAAAAAATCACTCACAGTTGTACCTAATCATTTGAGTGTTAGTTAATTTCAGATGTGGTTAGTGGACAACCAAGAGTGCTCATCACAGGGGTTCTTCCATTTCATCACAGCAGCCAGAGCAAAAAGGAACATTTGGGTACCCGAGGAACAGGATCAAGCAGTAGGCAGAGTGCAGAGAGACAGCTCAGCATGAAAGATGGGAGCTTTGCTCTCAGAGAGGGCAGAACAGAAGAAAATGGAAAAGGCTTAGCAAGAGCCTAAACAGTGAATGGTACAGGCAAGGTTAGCTTTCCATGAAGACCCAGAGACACAGGGCTACAAATGAAGCCCAGTGAATTTTGATTGCAAGAAGCATCCACAGGTTCAGTGCACCGGGTCAGAAGTTGCTGCAGCCAGTTTGTCTGTGGCTGGGTTCTTAAGCTAATAAGCAGGGGCATCAGAGCATTTTCTGACATGCCTTGGGCCGCTATAGACATTCATGAGAAATGCGGTACTTTGAATTAGACACAGACCTCTGGCTGTGCTGAGCTCTGGGCAGAGATGAGTTTAAGAAAATCCAAATTACTTGGAAGCTGCCTCCTCCTATCTTTGGCAAGTCCTCAGTAAACTTTGGCCTGGTCCAAGCTGCACTAGAGAGCAGATGTAAATGTGCCTTATACACTGGCATGAACACCAGGGGCTGGCACAGCCAGAGCAAATGAAGAAGCAGAAGAGGACATGCCTATCAAGAACTTCATGCTCACTAGCCACAAGGCTCAAGTTTATAATCATGCACACAAAACTCTGGTTTTGGAGTCAGGCAATAGCTTGAAGGCTGGGTTTTATACTTGCTTGTTTTATTTTAGATGGGGTTTCACTATGAAACCCAGGGTCTAACCACCCCAGTCCCAAAGGCCGGCTTTACTACCCACCAGCCACATGACTCTAGCTGACATACTTAACTTCTCAGACTTTCCTTTTGTTCATCCATGAGCCACAAGCAATACTGGTTTCAAAGTGTTCACCTAAAGGTAAAATGAAATCTATGTGCACAGCATTCAGACACAGGACATCATCAGTTTGGAATGTCCTTAATCTCGCTAATGCCATTCCTCATCCTCCATGGTATGAAATATACAAACCTATGATGGAAATGATGGCTACATTCAAAGGTGCATAACCGTCTATGGAGCTGGGATTATCAGAACCACTCCACCCCAAAAGGCTCTGAACCCAGGTTCTGAAATATGCATCTTAATAAGCAGCTCCAGGTGATCCTAAGGAGGTAAGTCATTCACTGGGCCTGCTTCAAAAATTGGTCTGCTTCCCTAAGATTTCTGCTTCCTCTTTATTAACCCCACACCCAACACAATGGAGGCAGCAGGACTGAACTGCAGTTCAATCTAACTGGCAGTTACTGGATTTGAAAATTCCTAGAAGACCAGCTTTCAACTTTGGAAGCACATCAAGTTCACCACGAGCACCCATCCTGATGCTTCAGCCATAGCCTGAACCAGTACAGTCAGGATCTCTGGATGGGGTTTTGCCAGCTCATGCCGTAGTTTCACTGTGCCACTTTTCAAAACCCTTGGAGTCTTCAGCCCACCTTACATTTCGTACTATCTTATTTCTATGGTTCTTTCCTTCAGAGGCACCTTAGTTTTGTTGTTGATTCATGCTGACACCTTTCACCCAGGTCAAGCACCATCCTGTTGAAACCCCCAGGACACAGCAAGTAGGTCTAAACCTTTCCTTACATATCCATCAAATGCTTTGGCCATTTCTTGCTGCCAGAGCCCATTCCCACCCTGCTCAGATGCCAGAACTCAAGCAGATATCCCTTCCTATTTAAAGACACCCTTGACTATCCAACATGGACAGACCATTGATTCCTTATTACCATAGTAGCCCCAGTACACCACATTTCCTAGTGGATGGTGCTGTGGAGCGAATCACAGCAACTCCTACATCCCATGGGAAGGGAACCGTATTGTGCAGAAACAATGTGAGCACTTTAGATACAAGTTTATATTTAGAGGGATAGATCACAATCTCTTTGCTCAAAATTGAAGAGACATGGCTTATGACCCAGAGAAGAGAAGGATCATTCTGGATGTAGTATGTCTGCACTAAGATTCTGAGTAAAGCATACAAAAAAAAATCCTTATGAAATATGGGATTTCAGGGGGACTGTTGAAGTCTGTGTCCAAGATAATGAAAGAGTGAAAAACACATTAGTTCTAGTGTGGGAGCAAGAAAAAGACAGCAGGACATGAAGGAGGAACAATTTCAGAGTGGCCTTGGGACGTTACAGGTCATGGGATGTGGTTATCAGACATCTAAGAAAAGTGGCCCCACCCAACATCTGGCTTTCATATCAGTATCCTCTGTGCCCTGTGTCTTCTCACTTGGAATTGTCTGAGCCAGGGCCTGCCTCCCAATCTGAGTTTTCCTGATGCCTTGCACCCTTCTTAGTACATGGGATACTCTTCATTGTTCAATCTAAGAATGAATATTATATAGACTATGTTTTTCTTAGGTCAAGAAAGCACCAAGATATCATTGCTGGTGACTATTTTGTAGCTCAGACTGAACCCTCTTTTAATCACCACTTAGATGGTATTGAATTGTTTCTCCAGACTCTGTTATTCAAAATTTGATTAATTTGAGCTTCAAATGTCATTTTGAAAGCCCTTATTCCCAAACATAACTTATCAGAAGTGCCTCCCACTATTTACAATTTTGCTTCATTGAAATAAGATGATGGTGGGCAGACAGCAGTGTGTATTCAGTGGAATTCAATTTTCCTGATCACTGCTCCCATCGATCAGTCTGTTTGCAAAGGGCTGATGCTGCACCATCTGCCTCCTGTGGGTGAGCTGTGCTCCCGTT